>NC_047157.1:27582892-27590392 GCF_009819705.1 Hippoglossus hippoglossus
TCCTATCCTGTGCAGGTCCACATCAACGGGGGAACGAATCTGGCAAGGTGACGTCACACGCCGACAGAATCCACAAGATGTCCTGACAATAAATCTGTGAATCAAAAAACTACAAACACATAAGAAATCTTTGAGATAAACAAAAATCTGGAAGCAAAAGAAATTCAGGAGATTTTGTCAAACAAGTCAAACAAAGCAAACATATAAATAAAGTTTAGACTTTCTCTTCTAGGCCACGCCAACGCCTCCTTCTGTCCCCACGCGTACGGCTGCCGAAACGTCCTGATCTCAGAGAATCAGATCATCCTGGACGTGACCGACCACGAGGTCTTCATCACCGTGCAGATCCCTGAAGGAAAGACCCTGTGGCTGGTTCGTGCTCCTGCTTCACTCTTCTGCACTTTCATTTGGCATAAAGACGACTGGTCATTACACTGAAATGGTTTCAGGATCTCCACAATAAAACGTTAACGTCTTTGTACATTTTTAAAGACGCTTCAGTTTCTCTGGTGCAGAGAAAACTGAAACCAGTTGTTGTGTCTTTGTCTTTGTTTGCTGCTGATCAGATCTTTCACATGTTGTGTGTTTGCAGGACTACGTGCTGGTTGTTCCTCAGTCCAGCTACAGCTCCAGTTACCTGAGCGAGGAGCCTCTGGACAAATCCTACGACTTCATCAGCAACTGTGGCCAAAACAGTTTCTACATCAAGTCAGTGTCTTATCACAAGTTTCACACCTGTCACTTTCATAATAAAAG
The DNA here is from genome assembly GCF_009819705.1 of Hippoglossus hippoglossus. Taxonomy (NCBI): domain Eukaryota; kingdom Metazoa; phylum Chordata; class Actinopteri; order Pleuronectiformes; family Pleuronectidae; genus Hippoglossus; species Hippoglossus hippoglossus. Next base: position 27,583,649 of record NC_047157.1, read on the forward strand.
TCGCCTGCTGACTCCTCCTCTCTCGTCGCTTCAGTCCCGCCACCGCCTCCAGGTTCTGTCTCGGCTCGGCCGTGTCGCTGTCGGCCTTCTTCAACAACGGGGCGATGCCGTGCGCTTGTCACGAGGTCAGGAGCAGAGAGCGACACCTGCGAGACGTTCGGCGGGCAGTGCCGCTGCAGACCCGACGTGATTGCCGAGACTGCTCCATGTGCGCCACGGGCTACTGGGGATTCCCCAACTGCAGACGTGAGTTTCACACCGGTTAGAAGTTCACGAAGCTTTTGTGTCACAAATAAAAGTTTCACTGTTTTCAGACATGAAGGAGAAAATCCAGAAAACAGTGTCCTAAGACAGAATCAGACTTGATTGTGATGGGTTTGTCTCTTCTCTGCTGCAGCTTGTAACTGTGGCAGCAGGTTGTGTGAACCTGTGACCGGCGACTGTATCTGTCCTCCGCGGACGCTGCGGCCCGAGTGCACCCAGTGTGAGCCCCAGACGTTTGGCTGCCACCCGCTGGTGGGATGTGAGGTCTGCAACTGCTCCCGGCCCGGCATCGACTCCCCCGACGTCAGCTGTGACACTCTGAGTGGACAGTGCAGGTAAAGAACCTGAAACAGGAGAGAAAGAAACTAAGCTGCTGGAAATGTTCACATTTAAAGGAACAGACACTTCACTGAACACTGGAAACACTGGGAACACTGGGACCAGTTGTCACTTGGACTCAAAGATGAACTGATGTTGAGCTGTCAGAGGTCAAAGGTTTTAAGTTCATTAGGTGTTTGACCTCAACATGACGAGGGTTGTCAAGTCCCAGTCCTCAGACCCCAGTGTTCACTCCAGTCCCAGTCCTCAGATCCAGTGTTCACTCCTGTCCCAGTCCTCAGATCCCAGTGTTCACTCCTGTCCCAGTCCTCAGATCCCAGTGTTCACTCCAGTCCCAGTCCTCAGATCCCAGTGTTCACTCCAGTCCCAGTCCTCAGATCCCAGTGTTCACTCCAGTCCCAGTCCTCAGATCCCAGTGTTCACTCCTGTCCCAGTCCCTCAGATCCAGTGTTCACTCCTGTCCCAGTCCTCAGATCCCAGTGTTCACTCCTGTCCCAGTCCTCAGATTCCCAGTGTTCACTCCAGTCCCAGTCCTCAGATCCCAGTGTTCACTCCAGTCCCAGTCCTCAGATCCCAGTGTTCACTCCAGTCCCAGTCCTCAGATCCCAGTGTTCACTCCTGTCCCAGTCCTCAGATCCCAGTGTTCACTCCAGTCCCAGTCCTCAGATCCCAGTGTTCACTCCAGTCCCAGTCCTCAGATCCAGTGTTCACTCCAGTCCCAGTCCTCAGATCCCAGTGTTCACTATCCAGTCCCAGTCCTCAGATCCCAGTGTTCACTCCTGTCCCAGTCCTCAGATCCCAGTGTTCACTCCTGTCCCAGTCCTCAGATCCCAGTGTTCACTCCAGTCCAGTCCTCAGATCCCAGTGTTCACTCCAGTCCCAGTCCTCAGATCCCAGTGTTCACTCCTGTCCCAGTCCTCAGATCCCAGTGTTCACTCCTGTCCCAGTCCTCAGATCCCAGTGTTCACTCCTGTCCCAGTCCTCAGATCCCAGTGTTCACTCCTGTCCCAGTCCTCAGATCCCAGTGTTCACTCCAGTCCCAGTCCTCAGATCCAGTGTTCACTCCAGTCCCAGTCCTCAGATCCCAGTGTTCACTCCAGTCCCAGTCCTCAGATCCCAGTCTCCTGACTCGTCCTTTCAGGCTTGTTACCGTTCTGCAGGAATGTGGCAGCTCTGTCTCAACAAGACCAGGATGTAAAGATCAAACTGTTCCTCTGCCTCAAGGCTTCAGTGAAGATGCCAGCACCTGGTGTTACACACACACACACACACACACACACACACACACACACACACACACACACACACACACACACACACACACACACTGCTTCACAGTTTTTGATTTGATTAAAACCCTAACGAGCTGGATCCCTGCTGGCGAGGGGCAGATGATGAGGTGTTTCCTCTTTACCCAGCGGCAGGCGGCATGTGATTGGCCTGTGGGAGGAAACGTGAACTCTGGATTCTGGGATTCAAACCGTGAACCTTCTGACCACCACACCACCGTGCCGCCCAGTCACTAACAACTATTCTTCTTTTTTCCTCCAGATGTAAAAACAACATCGTCGGGCGTCAGTGTGACCGCTGCGCTCCTGGTTTCTATGGTTACCCCAACTGCAGGCCATGTGACTGCAACGAGGCGGGAACCGAGGAGGAAGTGTGTGACTCCTTCACAGGACAGTGTCTGTGCAAGGTGGGACACACACACAGGCATGCACACACACACACACACACACACACACACACGTCCTCACCTGCTGCCTGTCCTCCACCTGTAGGAGAACGTCCAGGGTTCTCGCTGTGATCAGTGCAGAGTTGGTACGTTCCACTTGGACCCAACCAACCCGAAAGGCTGCACCAGCTGCTTCTGCTTCGGAGCCACCGACCGCTGCCGCAGCTCGGACAGGAGACGCACTGAGGTCAGAGATAGTGCACGAGGATCACGGTCTACAGTGTGTGCACCACAGACATGTTACTGAGTGACTGCTGGATCTCATTCATTCTGCTGTAGGTCATGGACATGGTGGGCTGGGTGCTGCTGGGAGCCGACAGGCAGGAAGTGGCGGTGGCGGTGTATCCTGGTCAGGACCTGGTGGAGGCCGACCTCAGTGACGTCCCCGACGTCTACCAGGATCTCCACTGGCACGCACCGAAGACTTACCTGGGGGACAAGGTGAGACTTGTGGCCTTCACAGGGGGGCACTGTAAATAGACCTTCAGGTTTTACTACAAGGTTTCTAGGATTCTTGTTTTAGAAAAGCAGGTGATGAGGTGGATGCAGGTGGAAGAACTGCAACGTGAACAAGTTCCAAAGTAAGACAAGAAACTGAGTGTGGACGGAAGGTGTAAATCTAACAAGGACGTGTGTTTGAAACTCATATCAGCTCGGAGACCAGAGAGAGTGGTGGCTGCTGTTTGTGTATGGATGACGGATGATGCCAGTAGGTGGCGCTATGACCCTGAATGAATATTCCTCTGTAGAAGTCTTCAGGCCTCTTATCAAGCATCTGCTCAGACGAGGGGTTTGATCACAGATGATGTTTGGTCTGCTCCCGTTTCGCTTCATGAACCAACTTCAAACGTCGTCTCTGCCAAAACCTGCATCAGCTCAGAAATCCAGATATTTGATCTACGGAGTCGAACTGAGGCTTTGGATCTTTGAGACTCTGAATGTTATCGTTGTCTGGATTTAAAAAAATGCGTCAGTGCAAAGATTAAACTGTCCTGAGTTCAGTGTTTGTTCTAAACCTGTTTGTTGGAGCTGATGCTGCCGAGCTTTTCTTTCTGAAACTGGAGAAGTGACCTGGACTCAGAACCTGAGCTTCAGTTCTCATGTTGCTGAGTTTATTCACATTTTATTAATACTGAACGTGTCACGAGTCCAAATCAACTGGATTTCTGTCTCTTGAATCTGAACCCTCCGTCCTCCAGGTGTCGTCCTACGGAGGTTTACTCAGGTATCGTCTCCACACTCAGTCCATGAGAGGGGACGTGTTGTCTCTGCCGGCAGAATCCTCCAGACCTGACATCATCCTCAAGGTACACACACACAGACACACACACAGACACACACACACACACACACACACACAGACACACACACACACACAGATACACACACACACACACACTCACACACACACACACACACACACACACACACACACACACACACACACACACACATGCATCGTATCACTGTAACCCAGTATCAAGTTGAAACAGATCCTGTTTGTGTTTTAAATAAGTGTGTGTGTGTGTGTGTGTGTGTGTGTGTGTGTGTGTGTGTGTGTGTGTGTGTGTGTGTGTGTGTCTGTGTGTGTGTGTGTGCGTGCTCGCCCTGCAGGGGAACCAGATGAGCCTGGTGTTCATGGAGAGAGAGTACTCTTCCCCTGAGGAGCCTCACCTGGGGATCGTCCACATGGTCGAGGTAACGTTCATCATCACCTTCATACCTGCTGCTGTTTTTCACAGATCAGCGTCGTCGTGATTTTTAGTGTCGATCACCAGACGGAAGTTTTCATGATTTAAAGTTTAGAAGTTTTTCACTGTAACGATTTTAAAGTTTGTTTGACCTCAGGTTTTAAAATGTGACTTTAAACTTTTCACTGCCACCTACTGTTGATGTGTGGTATTACACAGGAGAGAGAGATCCTGAATTCAGACGCTCCAATTTGAATCTTCCTCCTCCTCGTCCTCCTCCTCCTCCTCCTCCTCCTCCTCCTCCTCCTCCTCACAGGGAAGTTTCCGTCACGCTCAGACTGGGAACTCTGTGTCTCGGGAGGAGCTGATGATGGTCCTGGTCGGTCTGGAGTCGCTGCAGGTCCGAGCCATCCACTCCCAGTCGGCTCACTCCGTGTCGCTCCGCGGCGCCGTGCTGGAGGGCGCCGAGAGCCTGCCCGCCGGTCGCCATGCCAACAACGTGGAGATCTGCATGTGTCCAGCCAACTACCTGGGAGACTCGTGTCAGGTGAGCGGCTCCGATCGACCGATCGATGATGTTTATGAACGAAGATGTTCCATGTTCAGCTGAACGGTGAAGAAACATAAAACGTAGCTGTAATCAGATAAAAGACGATTTAGAGTATTTCTAACAAACTGTAATTTTCAGACATTAAATCTTCTCCTTCCAGGAAACATGTGTTTTACATTAATTATAAGTTTATTCAATGTTTATGTTGATGCAGTTAAATGTTGTAATCTGACACATTAATACTTTCACATACACAAAGCACTGAAACAATAGGTGAGTTAATTGATCCCTAGATCGTTATTCATCATATATTTGAGTCGGTTTCACATTTTCATATGTGAAGATTTGTGTTTTTTCTAATTTAAATCTCTGCAAGTTAAATAAATTGTGTTCTGATGTTTAAATGACCAGTTACTTGACCAGTTGGTCGATGAATCACCAGTATAAACCATGTTTTCCTCTCCTCCCTGTAGAAATGTGCTCCTGGTTTCTACAGAGACACCGTCGGCCTGTTCCTGGGGAAGTGCGTCCCCTGTACCTGTAACGGACACTCGGACCTGTGCCTGGACGGGTCTGGACTCTGTGTGGTGAGAATCCTCAGGAGACACATGCTGTTTTTACCAGTTTGACGTTTGTAATGGATGAGTCACTGACTGGTTTCCTGTCCGTCAGGACTGTCAACACAACACGGCGGGCGACCACTGTGAGAAGTGTCAGGGTGGTTTCCTTGGCAACAATAGCCTTGACGGACAGGCGGTGTCGTGCTCCAGTTGTCCCTGCCCACTGAGGGTCTCGTCCAACAAGTCAGTTCTTTCACTCTCTTGTTTTTCTATTATCACCTCGTTATTATCTGTTCAAATCTGCTGATATCAGTCACTTGATTGACTCTAATCCATTGTTCTACTGTGTGTGTGTGTGTGTGTGTGTGTGTGTGTGTGTGTGTGTGTGTGTGTAGTTTTGCGGAGGGCTGTGTGCAGAGGAGCGACAGGATGCAGTGTCTGTGCATGCCGGGTTACGCTGGACCAAATTGTGAAAGGTAAAGAAACTCGTCAGCACAGTTTGATGTTCAGATGCTGAAACAACATCCGGTTGTTTTTACACCTGAAAACACACAAACATGAGAAAGGGAGGATGGACGAGCCGCAGCTGTAAGAGTTATATACATTTATACATTTATCCGTCTCACATTAAACTGTGACATGACGTAAATGTTTGAAAGAATCAAACGTAGGATGTAACTCAGAGGAGACACGTCTCCACCTGCTCCACCATGTCAGTAACTGCTTCCCACCTGTAGGGGGAGCCGGAGTTGAGCCGAGAGCGATCAGTAATAAACTCTGGCTCCAGATGTTCCAGCTGCTGCAACAAAACCTTTAACGTTTAACTCTTGTGGTACATTTTTATCTTAATGCCGCTGGACGAGGACAAACGTGGACAAAACAATCTGAGTCATTTTCAATAATGTTTATTTTTCTAATTAAAGTTTAGGAAATACTTTTTAGTTTTGAAGCAGAAACGACGAGATCTTTTTATAAAACACGATAAACATCAGTCGCTGCAGCTTCGTGACTTTAAGTCTCTCACTCAGATGCGCCCCTGGTTTCTACGGCAACCCCATGGTGCTGGGCAGTCGGTGCCAGCCGTGTCATTGCCACGGCAACACAGACCCCAACATGCTGTTCACCGACTGTCACCCGCTGACCGGAGAGTGTCTGAGCTGCATGCACGACACGGCCGGACCTCTCTGTGACGTCTGCGCTCCCGGTTACTACGGCGACGCCATCTCTGCCAAAAACTGCACCGGTGAGTTCATCAGAGACGTCCAATCAGGATGTTCCGCTGCCGTGAAGAACAGTCTGATGTTGAAATGGCTGCATTTTCTTCCTGTTTCCCAGAATGCAGCTGTTCTCCGTGTGGCACCGACTCCTGTGACCCTCACACGGGACAGTGTCGCTGTAAACCAGGAGTCACGGGGCCGCGCTGCGCCCGCTGCGAGGTGAGAGCCGCACCCCCGCCTCGGTCTTTCCTGGATATTCACAGTTTTACTGCGACTTCAAACGAGAGAATCAGAAAATACAAATATCACAAATATCCCATGATAAATGTGTCACTGTTTTTAATGAAAACAGTGACACATTCTTCCATCACGTCGGGTGTTGGACCCA
>NC_047157.1:27600392-27602892 GCF_009819705.1 Hippoglossus hippoglossus
CTGTTTCCAGTCAGAAGCAGCTGTTGTGTCAGTAGATAAAAAGATGTTTTAAACCACAGTTAGTTCTGTCTCTTATTCACCAGGTTGTTCTTGAGTTGCAACATCTGAGAAGTTCATTTATTCTAAACTCAATGGAAGCAGTTTCTTCTCTGACCTGTGTCTGTTGTCTCCTCAGGTGGCTCGTGAGGCTCACTTCTCTGGACAGAGCTACTTGGATCTGACTCTGACCAACGTCCCGAGTCTCAGGGACAACTTCTACGCCAGCTTCAGCTTCAGAACCGACAAGAAGGAGGGACTCATGTTCTACCACCAAGATAAGGTCCAGACAAGCCTCCATCGCTTTCTGTTCCCTTCATACTTCTTTTCATTACTTTAATCCACAGCTGTGGCTCTGTCCCTCTGGCTCTGTCCCTGTGGCTCTGTCCCTCTGGCTCTGTCCCTGTGGCTCTGTCCCTCTGGCTCTGTCCCTGTGGCTCTGTCCCTCTGGCTCTGTCCCTGTGGCTCTGTCCCTGTGGCTCTGTCCCTCTGGCTCTGTCCCTGTGGCTCTGTCCCTCTGGCTCTGTCCCTCTGGCTCTGTCCCTGTGGCTCTGTCCCTGTGGCTCTGTCCCTCTGGCTCTGTCCCTCTGGCTCTGTCCCTGTGGCTCTGTCCCTGTGGCTCTGTGCCTCTGGCTCTGTCCCTGTGGCTCTGTCCCTGTGGCTCTGTCCCTCTGGCTCTGTCCCTGTGGCTCTGTCCCTCTGGCTCTGCCCCTGTGGCTCTGTCCCTGTGGCTCTGTCCCTGTGGCTCTGTCCCTCTGGCTCTGTCCCTGTGGCTCTGTCCCTCTGGCTCTGTCCCTCTGGCTCTGCCCCTGTGGCTCTGTCCCTCTGGCTCTGTCCCTCTGGCTCTGTGCCTGTGGCTCTGTCCCTCTGGCTCTGTCCCTGTGGCTCTGTGCCTCTGGCTCTGTCCCTGTGGCTCTGTCCCTGTGGCTCTGTCCCTGTGGCTCTGTCCCTCTGGCTCTGTCCCTCTGGCTCTGTCCCTCTGGCTCTGCCCCTGTGGCTCTGTCCCTGTGACTCTGTCCCTCTGGCTCTGTCCCTCTGGCTCTGTCCCTGTGGCTCTGTCCCTGTGGCTCTGCGCCTGTGGCTCTGTCCCTCTGGCTCTGTCCCTGTGACTCTGTCCCTCTGGCTCTGTCCCTCTGGCTCTGTCCCTGTGGCTCTGTCCCTCTGGCTCTGTCCCTGTGGCTCTGTCCCTGTGGCTCTGTCCCTGTGGCTCTGCCCCTGTGGCTCTGTGCCTGTGGCTCTGTCCCTGTGGCTCTGCCCCTGTGGCTCTGTCCCTCTGGCTCTGTCCCTGTGGCTCTGTCCCTGTGGCTCTGTCCCTCTGGCTCTGTCCCTCTGGCTCTGTCCCTGTGGCTCTGTGCCTCTGGCTCTGTCCCTGTGGCTCTGTCCCTCTGGCTCTGTCCCTGTGGCTCTGTGCCTGTGGCTCTGTCCCTGTGGCTCTGTCCCTCTGGCTCTGCCCCTGTGGCTCTGTCCCTCTGGCTCTGTCCCTCTGGCTCTGCCCCTGTGGCTCTGTCCCTGTGGCTCTGTCCCTCTGGCTCTGTCCCTCTGGCTCTGTCCCATGCTCCTGCCCTGGTTTCTTGGACCTCAGCGTGTTAATCTGTGGAATCTGTGCAGGACGGAGTGTGCCAGGTGTTTCTGCACGATGGCCAAGTGGTGGTGAGAGCTGGCAACAGTGAGATCAGGACACAGAAGACGTACAACGATGCCAACAGCCACTACGTCGCCCTCTACATCAACATCACCGGGTAGGACGACTCCGTTCTGTAAGTCGTGGACACAGAGTGTTCAGGCTGTTTGTTAACTGTCGGCCGCTCACGCCTCCAGGATGCGTCTGTACATGGACGACGTGCTGGAGAAAGCCAAGGAGGGAATCCGTATCGACACCAGGGGGCGTACAGCGCCGACGGCAGGGGGCAGCACCTTCCTGGGAGGGATGCCCGACCAAACCAGCACCAACCTCACCGGGTGTATCAGCAACGTCTTCATCAAGAGGTGAGAAGAGAGGACGGACACTTCAAACACCAGAGAATCAACTGGGATCAAACTTTAGTCCGTTTTTAATTTGAGAGCTGAAGAAAGAAGTTCATCAAACTGAAGTAAATCCAGGTTGAGGGGGGGGGGGGGGCCGAGTTGCACATTCCACCTGATCCAGCTCGAAAAACTCAAATTAAAAAAGGTTTGTAGCTGCGAGCGATTAAACAAATAACCAGGTACAGTTATGATCTCATGTTTCTTCTCTGCACAGCCGATGAGATGATTTATTATCATCTGCTGATGACTTTGTTATTTGAGCTTGACAACGTGTGCCCGCTTCTCGTCGTCAGGGAGACGAGTCCTCAGGCGGTCCAGAACCTGCTGAAGGTGAACAAGAACGTCAACGTCCCTCTGGGTTGTCCCGCCGCCGCCAAACCTCAGCAGATCGTCGCCGCGCAGCCCAAACACAACAAAGCCAAGGTGCGCGCGCGCACAC
>NC_047157.1:27607892-27640392 GCF_009819705.1 Hippoglossus hippoglossus
TTCTGGACCTCAGCATTAGTTAGGATGGGAGCCATCATCTCAGGGGTGCAAACACTGGCTAGATCCACTGGAGAAGAGAGGAGGAGGTTCTGTTTGAGTCTCCTCATGTTCCATAACTTGTCTCTTTCTTCTTCTCATGCACGTCGTCACCGTTACAAACAAACCAACCCTGCTCTGAGACTCATCCCTGGATTTATCTCCCTCTAATAAACCTGCTCTGAGTCGGACTCGTCCTCACCTGCTGCTCCCGGAGCAGACGCCGTTGCTGCGTTCATGGTGGCCAGGATGCTCTGAAGGTCACTTAGCTGGATGGGCTGGTGGGCGCCAGGACTTCCAACGGAGGCTGGGGCCAGAGGAGTCTGAGCTGAGGCTGCAGACAACAAGGTCAGGAGGCTTTCAGATATACAGGGTTATAAAACATGTAGAGGAGCAGCTCAGAAGTATCAACATCCATTACATGTAGATTCAGAACTGTGCAAAGGTTTGTAAATGTTTAGATGTTTTCTACAGCAGGACGAGTCCCAACATTCAGCCTGAGGCAGAAAAAGGACATCGACAGAATAAATCCTCGTCCTAAACCTTCTCAGGCTACATCAGATTTATGATTCTTATTTGAGCAGAAATGTCAAACAGAACCTTCTCGATGCTAAGTTGAGAAGATTTGGTGCTTTTCTGTTGTGTTACTGGATCACAAACACAACTGTGTGTACCTGGTGTGGAGGGAGCAACAGTAGTGGGTGACACAGCGGAGGCAGCGGGGGTCACGGGGGTGGTGGGGGCCTGAGAGGAGCTCAGTCTGGGGGCTGCGCCTGATGAAGGAGTGGCTGCTGCTGATTGGCTACGAGAACTACAAGGAGGGGGGGGGGGGGGCAGAGTTCAGGGAGGAAAATACATTTCCTTACATCTTCTACATCACAGCTAATCCTGTGAAGAGTTCAGTGATGTGAGTGGATTCTGGTCTCACCTGGAGGAGGAGCTGCTCGTAGCTGGTCCCCCCCCGCCCAGCAGGTTGGCGAGTCCTGGTCCTGCTAGAGCTCCCAGGCCTCCTTAGACAGACGCACACAAATCAAACACACGTCCAGACTGCTCTTTGATTCTCCTTTTTATTTGGGCTGTTACCTATTTACTGTCATATTTCTAATTAAGTTTGTGAGGTTGAAAGTAAACAAATTCAGTAATGGACAGAAACGAGTTTTGCTTTTCAGAAGAGTTGGGTCATTTAGCTCATTATGTATCTTAGTTTTAAATAAACACATTTCCCATGATGTGTTGTTTCCAGTTACTAACTAGAAAATGCTTTTCTTTGCTTTATAAATCAACTGTTGTTGTTGTGTGTGTCACAGGATAATTACAGAATAAATCTAGTGCTGCTTACCCAGTCCTCCCAGTCCGGTTGGTCCAATCAGCTGCATCAGCTGGTTGTGGCTCATATTTCCCAGTAGGTTTTGCAGGCCTCCCTCTCCTCCGAGCGCTGAGAGTTCATGGCCACTGCCGCTCCCGCTGCCTGGCGCTCCGGGAATGGGGGGGTTGTTCAGGTACTCATTCACCTTACGGCAGTGCTCTTCGTCCTTGTCCGTCTTTGGCTCCTGATGGAAGCGAGACACAAGAGAAACCTTGAAATCAGAGTTTTATTCTCTTCGCTTGCTACGTGGTGACACATGGTTTGACAAATATATACAAAATAAAGATAAACTATGTAAAATATGAATTGTGTTTTACCCCTTAATAAACTACTGGATTATCTACATTACTTAAAAAATACAACAGAGAATATATTGTTATAATAAAAAGTCCGGACAACTTTTTCACAGCAGACATTTTGAAATGTAAAAGTATAAAAACACAAGCTGCAGGGTTTAAATCAGGTGTAACTGATTATTAATGAGCAACGTCTGTACTTTTCCAACCACCTGCTGTGAAAACAACCTGTTTGGCTCAAACATCACATAAAGGAAACAATAAATATTGAGTACACTCTTTACAGCCATGCACGCTGTCATCATGGGTGTAATAACCTCTTTTCTGCCTCACTCATCACTCCCATTCCCTCTTGTTTAATGTTTCCACTATTTAACCTTCAGCTGCCTGAGCACAATAGAAACAGCTGTCATTCATTCACACCAGTTCTTCTCCAGTTTAAATGAGGACGAGGAGCATCTTCCTCTCACCTGCATCCAGAAGAACAGTCTCTTGGATCCGGCTTTAAACTTCAGCACATAGACACGTCCCGTGGTGCACTGGCTCACACGCTTAAATTCACAGTCATCGGGGAAGATGATCAGGTCCTGGGACAGGGAGGGCAACATGAGACACTCATGAGACACTCATGAGACAGGGGAGGACTTAAGGTGAGGCTGCGCTGATACAAAAAAAACCTGTAGCTCTAAAATAAAGATATTCTCTGTGGAAGGTCAGATGAATTAGGATTTCATGTGCCAGCATTTGATGTTAAAAACAGCTGATAAGTGCGAATAGAATGAATGAGGAGAAACAAGTTGGGGCTCCCTCTGCCCGTGGTATTTGTGGAATGTCTAAAAGAAAGCAACAACATGTGTTACGCTGAGTTTCTACAGTCATGTGACCAGCTGTCAAAGTCCCTGCTGTCTATTCCCATGTGAACACTTGTGTGCGCTGCAAGCCGGCATCATTACGAACAAGTTGAATTATTAAATAAACAATATGTACTAAAACCAGCTTTGCAGCTCATTACTGCTGACCACAGTTCAAGTCTAAATATACATGGATTACTTAAAAGCAGTAAAGTTTCCCACCCAATAGAAATAACGTTTAAAGAATCCTTTGTCATAGGAATTGCTTTATTGATATTGGCATCAAAAAGGCAGATTTCTTGGACTATACTTATAACCGGACAAATATCACTCTTACTATTTATGTTTTGTGGTACTTGTTAGGGAGTTGACAGTAGAGATGATATAAAAAAGAGATGGGAAATGGATGAATAACACTGGGACACTGTGGCTCATGGTCGTCACTTCAGACCTGTGCATGTTACTCTATGATACAAAGAACAATGGCCTTGTTGTGAATCTGAAACAATAATTTCCAAATATCAAGGTGTGGTGGGAATTTCCTTAAAGTGTCAAGTGGACGAAAGACAGATAAAAATGTCTATGAAAGTAGTTTAAAGTGTCTCACATCATCCACGTTGGCAGTCGTCCTGTCCTTCCAGCAGAAGTGAATGAGCGAGTCGTCGGACTGCTGGACGTACACCGAGCCCTTGCGTTTGTCCGGCGTCACCACGTTTCCCTTCAGGGTCATTTTGCCAGCACGGAACTCCACCAGGTACTTGCTGGAGCTTCCTCTGGAGCCGCTCACCAGGCTGGGAAAGAGAGCGCCTGACGACATCTTCAGATCTGAAACAGAAGACATGTACGTGTTACTGCACAGAACACACACGTTAGATCACATGGTTGTGTTTCTGAACTGTGGGGGGGGGAAGTGTGACTTGTACATACACTGGTTATAAGTTATAAAATCCAACACTTCAAACTTTAATGCATACATCTGAATGTAGTGTAATGAGTATTATTAAGTACAGATTCACAGATGAACCCACATTTAGCACAAACAGACAAAGACTAAATTAGTGTACATACAGACACATGTAAAAGTTGGCCATTAAAGTTAGAAAGATCTGATTTAAAGTTATTATTGTTTAGGTCATTGTAGGGATCACACTGATTCAGCCCATAGCAACAACAATGAACTTTGTTAATCTACTTTTTAAATATTTCTATGTGTTGTTCTCATTTTGAACGAGAAACACTTTGAAGAGTCAACTTGTTCCGTGTTGGACAGAAAGAAGCCGCAGCTCGTCGGTCTCACTGGTCCTGGGTCTGTTTCATCTGGAGCGGACACCGGAAGTGTGAAGAATGAAAGTCACTGAAACATCGTCTCGAAGTTTAAATCATAAACCAGCTGTTTGGGGCCAGACCGCGTTTTAAACCGGAGCTAACTGAAGTAGCCGTTAGCCCGTTAGCCCGCTAGCACGTTAGCCCGCTAGCCGTGCGGACTTTTGGGCTGAGTCAATGCTAACGTTAGCCCGTGACGAGGCTAAACCGACGCGCCCACAAGGCCAGAGTCTCGTGAAGTACCGAGCCCGCGGGGATTGGAACCGCAGCGGCTCGGGGAGTTGGTACGAACCAACGCAGCAGATCGGTGACGTTTTAAATCAGAAACTTCTCCACAAACCTCGAGTCGGTGCGTTAGCGGCGTTTGATCTTCTTCTTCTTCTTCTTCTGCGCGTCGAGACGTCACCGGCTTCCTGTCGCGGGGGCGCGCACGCAGCAGGAGAGTGGGCGGGTTTCCACGGGAGCGCTGAGCCGTGACTGACAGCTCGTTCCCTCCCGGTGCGGCCGCTACCTCCGTGATCCCTCTACCGGCGGGTCGCACGCTTCTACCGGCGGAAAGAGCAGCGCGACTGGGATGCGAGTGGTCTGACCCCCCGCTGAGAACCAGAGGAAGACGAAGAGGAGCCGGAGCCGCAGCAGGAAGGTGAGGGACGCGCAGTTAGCTCGACATGCTAACATCACCCAGCTTTACTGCCCTTGGATTAGTTAGCATGCTAAGTGCTAGCTGCCTTGTTCAAAGCGGGCGCACCGCTCCGTGCGTGCGAGCTAGTGTGTAAGTGTGTAAGTGTGTGTAAATGTGTGTGTTTGCGTGAGAGTGAGTGAGTGAGTGAAAGAGAGAGAGTGTGTGTTTGTGCGTGACAGTGTTTGACAGTGTGTTTGTAGTGTGTGTGTGTGTGTGTGTGTGTGTGAGAGAGAGAGATTATCCGCTTTGATTCCCGAGCCTACCGGTATGTTCTCGTTCCGTCACGACCCACAGAGTCCTGCGGGGATCAGGGTGAGGGGAGGCGGACTGGATCCAGACCCGGTCCTCCTGCAGGGATCAGGGTGAGGGCAGGCGGACTGGATCCAGACCCGGTCCTCCTGCAGGGATCAGGGTGAGGGCAGGCGGACTGGATCCAGACCCGGTCCTCCTGCGGGGATCAGGGTGAGGGCAGGCGGACTGGATCCAGACCCGGTCCTCCTGCTGGGATCAGGGTGAGGGCAGGCGGACTGGATCCAGACCCGGTCCTCCTGCGGGGATCAGGGTGAGGGCAGGCGGACTGGATCCAGACCCGGTCCTCCTGCTGGGATCAGGGTGAGGGCAGGCGGACTGGATCCAGACCCGGTCCTCCTGCTGGGATCAGGGTGAGGGCAGGCGGACTGGATCCAGACCCGGGGCGTCCTGCAGGGATCAGGGTGAGGGCAGGCGGACTGGATCCAGACCCGGTCCGCCTGCGGGGATCAGGGTGAGGGCAGGCGGACTGGATCCAGACCCGGGGCGTCCTGCAGGGATCAGGGTGAGGGCAGGCGGACTGGATCCAGACCCGGTCCTCCTGCGGGGATCAGGGTGAGGGCAGGCGGACTGGATCCAGACCCGGGGCGTCCTGCAGGGATCAGGGTGAGGGCAGGCGGACTGGATCCAGACCCGGGCGTCCTGTGGATTATTGTGTTGTTGTGAAGTGTGGAGTGAGAAGACACCAGGACATAAATCTGGATCCAGTCTGGAGCCAAGCGAGGGACCAAGCTTTCATTGTTGTTGTCTTCTTAAATGTTTGAGGTCCAAGTGGATGAGGAGCATCTCAGCAGGGAGTTTAAACTGAATCATTCCCATTGTGTTGTTCTTAATGGGACAGTTCCCATTACTGGTGAATCTGAACTGGTTGTGGAGGAGCGGCTGTCTTCTTGTGTCTGCATGTGATGTGTGTGTGTGTGTGTGTGTGTGTGTGTGTGTGTGTGTGTGTGTGTGTGTGTGTGTGATGTGTGTGTGTGATGTGTGTGTGGAGTGGGAGCTGGTCAACTGCCTCTGTGATGATTATTGCATACATGTGATGAACATTATGAAAACTTAAAGCGACAGTTCACAGTAAAAGGACAGTTCCCTCATTATCTGCTCAGCACTATGCCGATGGGGGGGGGGGGGGGGGGTGTGTGTGTGTGTGTGTGTGTGTGTGTGCAGGTTTGAGTCCACAAACACATGCAGCCAAATCAAACACAACTGAGGTAGCTGGTGACTCCTTCTTCTAACGTGGTGTTTGTGGTTGTATGTGAATCTACTTGCATGAAATAACCTGCTGTATTTACATCTGGCTTCATATGATGACACTAGAAAACCATCACCTCCTCCAGTGACTGGAGGACCTTATCTCACAGTGAATGTCCCTGTCCAGATGTTATCAGGGACAGTGCATGTCCAGGCCGCTCCAGACACAGAGGACAGCATCTTAACAGACACGGCTCTTCAGCCTGAAGCCTCAGTGAATCCACAGGCTTTAGGTTTTCATTTATAACCATTTGAAAGTTGCTTCCTTTTCCAGCACGTTATATTAACACAATAATCACATGAGTCAGTTTCATTTTGCGGTACAGTGTGTAAAGACACATTTTACCAAATCATATTATTGCCTGAGTCAGCTGGTGTGTGTCAGGGTTGAGTGAACTGGGTGATGGTGAATGATGTCATTAGCGTGAGCTCTGGTACGAGCGGTCGTCAGTGACTCATTTAAAATCCAGTCACATCCGGTTACATGTAGATGACAGCAGTGGGTCACAGAGGGAGATCGTCTCTGCAGCACTGAAAGTTAATGTGGCTGCAACTCACACTTACTTTCAATAACAATCTATCTGAATGATTTGGTTTGATGACTGGATCAATGACTTCATCTATAATAATGCATTTTATTGATATGGTGCTTTTAACTGTGCTTAAAGACCATTCACATCCACAAGGCAGTAAACAGAGCAAGCAGATGAAGTAAAACTCATATTTGAGAAGCGGGAAACAAATATATATTTTTATCAGTAATATATACTTTTACTTTTACTACTACATATCCTAAAAAACGTATTTTGAATACAGTGTAATTGATCTAATCTGTTCCCTTCAGTCTAAACCTCTGTAGCTTTATGAAGCTGCGGTGCCTGTGAGACAGTTTCCTGTCCGTGTCGCTGCTGTGACCCCGAAAACCTAAAATTATCCCTCAGCTGGGATTCCTACTGTGACTCTGGTATTTGGTTTTGATGTTTATATTCTCTCATGACAGGGTTCGTATTCAGGCCCCGACATTAGAATCAGAACAGTCGTTGACGCATGCAGGACCTGAGTTTGAAACGCATCAGACGGACTGAACCTAGTGTTGTTATGTGTTCAGGTGCGTCAGGGTCATTCTCCAGGGAGCCGACCTCCTCAGCTGTCTGAAGGCTGACTGCACTCGGTACTAGTTCCGTCACTTTCATCGTCAATATTCTCTAATGTGATTTGTTTTAAAAACCTAAGTTGGTTTATTAAATATTGGTTCAACAAAAGATCTTACCATTTAACATGTATCCCACTGTAAATAAACCAAATGGTTCATCGTCTACATGTGTATTTATCCTAATCAGACAAACCACAGCTCACCTGAAGGAGAACCAGTTGTCTGAATTAGAGATGGCGGCTGCTGACCACCCTGGGTCATGAGTCTCGTCCCGTGCGTCCTCTGGGCGTGACGGTGCAAAAGTCCCGTGATTGAAACTCAGTCACATGCAGCTGTCAAATATTCACCATCAATGTCCCGTCTCCCGCACGTCACGCTTCCTGTTTTCTGTTTCATCCTCGGACTTCAGGTCATTACTGTGATGAACTCCCCCGCCCTGTTAGTGTTAGCATGTGTGTTAGCATGTGTGTTAGCATGTGTGGAAGTCCATTGAGAAAGTGAATGCATGACAGACAGTAGCGAATGAAATGGATTGAACTTTGTGCATCACAGCGTCTCTGTGCCAAGGTGTGTGTGTGTGTGTGTGTGTGTGTGTGTGTCTAATTTGTATATATAGTCAGTAACCTTTGCTCTAAATCATGGCCCCTCGTTAGCTTAATTTAATCTCTGCATTATTTGAAGAAGCAGCTTAAGTCATCATATTTATTTTACTATGCTCAGCTGACCACCACACGGTACAGGAAGTAAGTCAAAGGTCACTTGACTCACAGTTTTGCTTTTACCACGTGTCACTGCTGACACCGAGTCGAGCCAAACAGAGCGCAGCCGGCCATCTCCTCCTCCATCTGATGGGCCAAATATATATACATGCAGAGAGTGAATGCACGGCACATGGAATATACCATTTATCGCAGTTCGAGCAGTCTCTTGCGGTTGAACACTCACAATCACGGACTGACTTTTCCTCAGGACTTGTTGTAAAGTCAGATTCTAAGATTATGAGTATGTTATCTTTCCTCTCTCCTCCTGTCCGTCATACGTGATGGACAGTAAAACTGTTAGACTTACATTTTTATGTTTCCAGCTCTTTAATATTAATAATAATTGTGTTTTATAAGCAGCTAAAATCTGAGCTGCATGGAAGGAGCTGGAGAGAATATGACTGTGTGTTTGTGTAAAATGCTGTATTTACTCAGCCTTAATATGACTGTACAGTATAGGAAAGTGATCCCCTAAGTCTGTCCTCTATATATTCCACAGATTTATTGGCAAAAATAGGATGTAAGACTGTATTTGTAATGTACTTTTCTCAGGAAATGAACTAATTCAATAGGAAATGATCGTCTTATAATACTATTGCAATTTAAATGGTGAAATGAGGAGGAAAAGAGGACGAAGTCAAAGGAAACATTTGAGGAGAAGATGTTAAGAAATTGAAGAGGAAAATATAAAGAAGAGGAAAAGGCAGAAAAGAAAATGTGTAAAAAGAGACGGAGTGACACGTTAATGAGGAAAGAGAGAGAGGTGGAGGAAAGTGTATTGTCAGGATTGAGGGAGGAGAAGTGATGGAGGTGGAAGAAGAAAAGGGAAAGCAGGTCATTTAATAATCTTTTTTGATAATCTTGCAAACCTGATGTTATTTTGAAAAAAGCTTATTGCTCATTAAACACAATAAGAAATAATTCACCAAATGGATACAGCGTTTTGAAATATACATTATTTTAATTATTAAAAAATTCTCTGTATATAAAATGTGGGAAACACAGACGTGATGGTTCTATTGAGCCAAAAAGTCCAAAATCCAAAGTGTCTATCTGTACGTCAGTTAAAGGGTTTCACACTTTTCACTTCAGGCAGATTAATATGTATGGTGATGCCGTCACCGTGATGCTCGTAGGTGTTAAACGTCTGCAGATGACAAAGTGCACAACGTTTTAAATGTGGTCTGTGACGAGCAGCGACTCAGGCGAACTTAGTGACGGAGTCTTTTATGGTTGAGTTATTTAAGGTTTGTCTGAACCTAAATATCAGGTGTGAAAGGTTCCTCAGACCGTGCTCCAGGCCAAGGCACCAAAGTTTAGTCCGACCAAGAAGAGAAGAAGAAGAAGAAGAAGCCGATGCTGTGCACCCCCCCCCCCCCCCCCCCCCCCCCCCCCCCCCCCCACCTGACAACACGCCCCTGTGCGCTCCCTAAATTACAATGTGAAACCCAAACTAACAGATCGACTATGGAACCAACACATGAAGCTTGTTCCGACTCAGAGCAGTGTGCAGGCGTCTGTTTACTTTCCTCCTGGCACAGTACAACGTGTGGGTCTGTGTGTGTGTGTGCGCACAGACAGCAGCTGGTAATGCAACAATGCTGACTAATGATCCATGTCTCCCCTGCTGAGCAGCAATGAGGAAAAGGAACAGCTCAGAATAAATGAGAGCAGAGTGGTGTTGTATTGTTGTGTTATTGTCTCAGTGTTGTGTAGCCCCCTGATACAGAGAAGCTGCAGGTTGTTGTGTAGCAGACCCCTCGTTCTGCCGGCTGTTCTTGTTTACACTGAACCAAACACAGCCAACGTGTCGCTGCCTCAGTGTGTGACTGTCAGAAAGCATGCCGGCCTTCCAGAATCAGAGGTGTGAGGTGGGAAACAACAGCGCCGACGTCTGTCCCACCACACCCGCTCTCCCTGTGACACGGACCTCAGTCTGGCACTAGCTTGAAGTCATCTTTAAGATGGAACAACAAGTTTCTCACTCCATTCATGTTCGTGCCATTTATACAGAATAGTGAGGCAGAAACTAGGCTCCACTCTCCATGACCTTGGAGCTGATGTATCTATAAGCAGAGAGTTACACTTAACTTGTCCGATAATGTGTTGCACAATAACAATGACGGATTGGACTTGTTACATTGCAATTGATAAAAATTAGATATTGTTTTATCCCCCAGCCTTTGTTCTCCTCACCTGTAATTCTGAAATAATAAGAGTGGTTCTTCTGAATAAAGTGACTCAAGCGACTGTTTGCAGCAGTAACAACATGACAATGGATGAACATTACAAAGATCTGGTAACACAGAGAAGATTAAGAGACACCCACCCACAGTGGCCAAGACGTCTTGTGTCTCTCACGTTGAATCTTTTGGAAATGCAGCTGGTCCCATTTTCGTTTGAAAACTCTGGAGTTGTGTTTTAATCTGGATTAACAGAAACTGAGGCTTTTGGAGACGATGACAAAGACATTTCCTGACGCTGACACGGAAGAAAACAAAGCACCTCACGATTGTTTTGAATGGATCGTGTATTAGAAGTGTTGCTGACCTTCCCCTGGTCAAGATGTGTGACATTATCTGAAAAGCTGCAGATAACTCAGTGACCCAACAGTGACCTGTGATTCAACGTTGTTTCCCCGGTAGAGAACATTTCTCTTTAAACTCGTAAGAGGACGTGTGTACAGACACTTCAGCTGCAGAGTCCAGGCTCATTGGCTGAGCTTCTGAACTTCCTCTATTCAAACCAAATGGTGACACATGATGTGTTGCAGCATGTTGTACGAATGCTGTACACAAGTTCCTCCCACTCTTATGAACACGATATCTCAACAACGCC
This sequence comes from Hippoglossus hippoglossus, assembly GCF_009819705.1. Taxonomy (NCBI): domain Eukaryota; kingdom Metazoa; phylum Chordata; class Actinopteri; order Pleuronectiformes; family Pleuronectidae; genus Hippoglossus; species Hippoglossus hippoglossus. Next base: position 27,618,756 of record NC_047157.1, read on the forward strand.
TTGAGGAGATTTCATCATATTTGGTGCAAATGTTCAGTTGAACTCACAGATGAACTGATTATATGTTGTTGGTCGCTGTGGCCTCTGCCTTGTGAATGTGATATCTCCGGAACGTCGGAGAATCACTTGGACACGGATGAACTTATTATATGTGGGTGTTCAAAGGTTACGGTGGCCTCATAAAACATGTTTTTGTCTCCTGAACATGATGTCTCATGCCTGCATGTAGGGAAGTTCTTCAAATTTTGACCAGTTGTCAGTTGCGCTCACATGATCCTCAGAAGGTTCGATTCCCCAAGATGTGAAACTGTTGTCCTGACTTCAGAGTTGTGCTTTGGAACTAACATGAAGGCTGTAAACAACGTGGTTGCATTTAAACTACACCTTGACTCCTATTTACTATATATATATACACATATGTATATTATTTGAAATATGTGAGGATTTCTGTACACACAGGTACTGTACTTTATGTACACCCAATACTGTAAAGCTGCAATCTATACATATTAACTACATCCATAAACACACACCCTCCGTCTATGTTCTTGTATTCAGTGTTATTAATGAAGCCGTCACACTGAGGACACAGGCAGCACCGTCTATGGCAGTGATTCCGATTTTCACTGGCTGTTTGATTATGTTTTGTTATGGAGACAATATTAACATCATCAGAACATGAACACAAGCAGTGAACCTTTACTCTGAGCTGACGTTGCACTGGGTTTGGATGAGAGGAGAGTTTTCACCCTGTGTTTATTCCAAAGAAAGATCCCGTCTGGTTCTAGTACCTGAGTTATTAATGCGGAGGAGATGCTGAGCTGCTGCTGGGTTTATTCTCAGAGTCACTGATGTTCTTTTTCTTTTAATCATGTGGTCTCTTTGTGTTAAAACCTGGGTTCTATAAATAGTCATAGTCTTTCTCTCTGGTGCAGTCGTTACCAGTAACACAGTATTTGTTCCTGTTGAATTTCATGTGTGAGTGTTTCTGCCTCATTTCGGGACTTTGACTGTTTTCATTTATCTTCACTTGAGACGGGTGAGTTGAGACCAGTGGAAAATTAAGTGGGGAAAAAACGTAAGTACTTCACTGAAAGGGGAAATATAAATGTGCATGAATTAGTGACGGAATATTTCAAGATTTTAGCATGAAAGATTTGTCAGGTATTCATTTTGCTGGATTATAAAACATTCATAGTAATTTCATCTATAAACTGTTTGAGAATATATTCTGTAGAATATTTTTGCTTAACGCTGCAACAACTAGTTGATTAACCCACGAGTCAGTATTTAAGTAATTTTAAATATTCTTGGCTGATTATTCATGTTTAAACATCATAAGAAATGTACTGCCCTGTTCTGATAAAAGATATTTCATTATATCAGTTAATTGATCAGCAGATTAATGGATTTTGAAATTGTTTGGTTTTGCCAGCATTAACTGGAATATTACCCAGAAGGGCACAGCCTCTTAAATTCAATCAATCTACACCAAACTTCATACAACACAATATGTTGCATTATTTTCATCAATAATTATTCTACAATGGTAAAGAAAGGCAAACAAATTCCTGGATCTGCCTTTCTGTTCTTTCCTGATCCAAATCTCAGCTGCTTTTGTGTAATGCTGCTTACGCACAAACGCACAAACGGACAAACGCACAAACGGACAAACGGACAAACGGACCAGGGTGAGAACATACCCTCCTTGGTGGAGGTAAATATCTGAAGGGATATCTTTAACTATCTTAGTGAGGGGCCTGCATTGGATGATGCTGAAATAAATGTAAATTGTGAAAGCAACAATCTGACACACAGACACAGACACACACTCTGTGACACAGACACACACTCTGTGACACAGACCATATGGTGTCATCCTCGCTGCAGCGTGTGTTCATTCTTTACGCCTTGTTGGTTCAGGTGAATCTGACTTTCTCTAAATCTCATTGGCTGCTGAATTATAGGCAGAGTTTAGGCACACACACACACACACACACACACTGATAATCCCTGGCATACTGACAAATCGCTGTCATTGGTTAATCCCAGTCAGGTGGTAGGTTTAACAGTGTGGTGACTGGTTAATCCGAGGCACAGTAGTGGGGGGGATTCAGGGAGGGGTTAAATCAGTGTGTTTTGAGCCGGAAGCATTGTAGGGTTGCCATGGCAATAGCACCCATCTGCTGCCATATAGTGTTTTATAGAAACTGACACACAATTAGGATTTCATTCAGTGTTAAGTTTTTTTATATCTCTGTATTAGACTGAATAGAACATATGAATCATATCATGTACAGTGTGTTTGTTCAGGTGTGTATCTCTGTAAATACTGTGTTAATCCACACACCCTTTGTGTGTTCAGGATTATCCTTGCACGCACACAGACACACACACACCCACACACATGGAAGAACATGGCTCTAGTGTGACCAGTACATCATCATACATCATTAGAAATTATTGGCTAAATTATTATCATCAGAAAGTTGGAGGACCTCTGTGAAGACGGCGTGCAGCTTATTGTCTGTGGTTCATGTCAGTCCCAGTCAGGTTTAGTGTCTGTGGAGCTGAATTGGCTTAGTGTGGTCTGTAAGCCCCCCCCCCCCCCATACACCTGCTGTCTGACAGGGTTTATCAGCCAGTTCACAGCTCACACTGTGGATCCTTCTGGGTTCACAGACCTGGATTCTATTCCTCAACTTTTTGATTCAGAAACATCAAACATGCAGATGAATATTCAGTAGCAGATTTTTAACGCTCAGTTCATCCATTCTGCAAACGTCCACCGGGATCTGATCAGTGTCCTGCCTGGTGTATTGTAGTTGTCGATGGGTGTGTGAGGTCTGCTGGTGTCTTCAGTCTGGTTCAGGTATCTTATCGTGATGCCTGCTGTACGTAAACCACACACTTCATGTTGGTTCATTCTCTGACCTGTAGAAACGTGTATAACTACTTCACTCCCTCACACTCATCTCATCAGCCTTTCACCTTGATTTGGCATCAAGGCTCATTCTGTTCAATGAAACCACAACTTTTAAATCACGAGTATTTCAACAGAGAACACTGGTTACAGCTGGAGCAGTTTGGATAACGAAGTGACCTGCGCTGTACGTGTTACAAACCTCATCAACACGCCCACTCGCTCACTGGGAAGCTTCCACACATTTTCTGCTGTCTTCCTCAAATTTCGTCCCGCTACTCCTCTTGCAGTTTTTGTCGCACATGAACACATGCATCAAAACGTGCGGCTCGGTGGAGAATGTTGTGATCGGTCTTTTCTGAGACTTTCACCAAACGGTTCGCTCGTAAATTGCAAAAAACAGCTGACATGTTTTAAATGGGAGTCAATGGGAGCCTTCATCAAAGGAACGAGTGACCGAATCTTTGATGTGTTCGGTAAATGCCAGCACCCACTCGGGACCTCATTCTCTCTCTCTGTCAAACTAAAGGTTATGGTTCAAATCTTAAATTTCAAGCCTGTTGTAAATTAATTAATTATGTTTCAGTTTACAGCTTTTCCAATATAAGGACTTGCTGCTGTTCTATGAACTTTCTGATATTCTATCGACAAAACAATTAATCAAGATAAATTGTATCAGATTAATCAACAAATCAATCATTAAAATTACTTAATGCTTTATTTTACCTGGTCCGACTAACTTATAACAGCTGTGTGCGTTGTTTGCTTTTCACGTCACAAAATCTATTAATCATGAAAGAAATCAGCAGAATAATTGATAATCAGCACAATCACTGTCTCTAAATTTCCTCTAAAGCAAGATAACAAAGGAATGTTGCAACATACAAGACAAAATGTAATTTATACTTAAACTGGGAAATATAAAATGACCTTTTTTGATGTAAAGCTTTAGCTCATCAGCTCTTTTGTTTCTTCTGTTTTTCTTTCGACCTGACAGGTGAGAGGCCGAGTGAACGAGGGAGCGTGTGAGAGAAGTGAAGAGAGAGAGAGAACGAGAGAGAGAGGCCATGGAGCAGCAGAGACAAAGGACTCTCTCCACATCCGGAGAATCGCTGTACCTTGTGCTGGGAGTCGAGAAGAGCGCCACCTCAGACGACATCAAGAAATGTTACAGGTACACGTCTGGAGCAACTCCATCCTTAATGTTGTCGTGTTGTACACCACCAGGGGGCGTCAGAGGCCTGTGAGCGACTCTTTCAGTTCATTTAAAGATTGACAGGTTGATGATTTATTTTTTCATGATGTGTCCCTGGATGCAAATGTAAAGTAAAACATTTAAAACATTATTTGAATATTGATCTTTAAGTAGCTTTTAAAGATTGTTGTCATTATCCTCAGGTGCAGTGAAATGATACGAGACTTCTCTCCCCAGTCAAGATACATAACAATAGAAACAGTAACAACATCAAAGCAGCATAGAAACAACAATAATTAATTAATTTACATTCCCACAAATTGACAAAACATTAACATAATCATTATTTACAGAGAATAGAGCAAGGCATATTTACAAGTGGTGCAAGAATAATCTTTGCAGTTGCGGTCTCTGGGGTGGAGTGTGTGTGGGTTGTGTGTGTGTTGTGTTAGTCACATCCCTTGATGTGTGTGTAACAGTCTGTGGTGTGTTTGGACAGGGAGGAGTGGGAAACTCTTCCTCAGTCTGTTTGTTGTGGACGTTAAAGATGTGAAATGTTGATTTCATTTTCGCCTTCGTGCTAAAAGACCGTCTCTGCATCAACAACCTTTTTTATTTATTTTATTCAAACTGTGACGACGTTTGCAAACGCTTCATAACAACTTTAAGATAAAATGATTTTATAAGAAATTCCAGTCGTGTGTTAAAGTGCACATTTGGTAAATGGTCTGTGTTGATGACCACTGTTCAGTTCCCTCTGTTCCATCCCCACACACATTCAGACAGTGCAGCTACAGCAGCTTATCTTATCTGTCATTTAACAACTGTCACTGAGAAAATATATTGTTTTTGATTTATTCTCCTTCTCATTTCCACTTTCTCCAAAATAAAACTTTAACAGAAACGTTGAGGCAAATCTGTACTTTTTGCATCTACATCGTCTCAATGGATCCATATCACAAACATGTATCCAGATGTGCACCCGCGTACCTGCAGACGTCTGTGTGTATTTATTTGTCCACCGGATGTTGTCGTATCGTCGGGGTGTCAGTGTTGTGTCTCTTTCTCTCTTACAGGAAACTGGCGTTAAAGTTTCACCCAGATAAGAACCCGGACAACCCAGACGCAGCCGAAAAGTTCAAGGAAATCAACAACGCCCACTCCATACTGGTCGACACCACCAAGAAGAACATCTACGATAAATACGGCTCACTGGGGCTGTATGTTGCAGAGCAGTTTGGAGAGGAGAACGTCAACACCTACTTTGTTCTGTCCAGCTGGTGGGCGAAGGTACGAGTCAGACCACAGAGCGACTCGTGTTCCGCTGTCGGTGCTTCTCACTCATGCAGAATGTTACCTGGTCCACGGGAAGTCTTTTTTAAATCGACCAACCAGCAGATGAACCTTCCACATGGAATTAAACACATTTGATCCCCTACAACAGGAAAATGGTCTTTATCGCACCATTAAAACAACAACACAATATTAATGAATATTTAACTTTAAATACATTTTCACCATCAAATTAAACACATTATTTATCTTATTTCTTGTATGTGTTTGTAATAAAGTTAAATCCAGTCTGTGTTTTACATTCTCTGCTGTTGTTCAGGCCACAGAGCAGTGATGTTTGCTAGCAGGTGCAAAAAAAACCAAGATTTATAAAGATTAAACCAGAGAAAATAAACTAGAACATGAATAAATAACATGAACTGTTTTAAAATGCAGAAAGATGAAAAGTCTAAACTGTTATTGTAAATCCTCTGAACACATATAGCCTCGTGATGAATAAACAGGACTCATGTTTACCACGTTTAAATATCTCCTCCTCCCTCAGGCCCTGTTCGTCTTCTGCTGCCTGACCACTGGCTGTTATTTCTGCTGTTGCCTGTGTTGCTGCTGTAACTGTTGCTGTGGTAAATGTAAACCTCGGCCGCCCATGGACCAGGAGCCGGACTTCTACGTCTCCCCCGAAGACCTGGAGGCCCAGATGACGGCTGACGAGAGAGGTGAGGCCGGGGGGGGGTGCGCACCCGCGACTTAACAGTGGCCTCCTTCTTCAAACTCTTAACTTTTGTGTTTCTGATTCATCTCAATGTGGTATTGATCGTGTGTGTTGTCCTCAGGTGGCGGCGAGCCCATCGTCATGCAGCCGTCTTCAGCCACAGAAACCACCCAGCTCACCGCCGACGCCCACCACAGCTACAGGACCGACGCTTACTAACCACACGCACACGTTAAGATCACACGTGACCTAATCACCGCTAAAGTATCAGAAACATGACACTAACATGTTGCACACACACTTAAAGACATCTGCAGTCGGGCTGTTAGTAGAATTCTTATTTTTTTAATATTCAAATTATATTCAGATTTTTAATGACCTTTTTAATGAAATTGAAAGCGAACACATTTATAAAATAAATACAAAATACACATTTGAATCGTATTGAGGTTTGTTAATATTCAAATTCTGTTCAACTCCAGAATTGTGTTCCAACAGCCCTTATCTGCACCGCACACACGCGCGCACACACACGCACACACACGCACACACGCACACACGCACACACGCACACACACGCACACGCACACACGCACACACACACACACACACACACGCACACACACACACACGCACACACACACACACACGCACACGCGCGCACGCACACACACACACTCTGACAGTTCAGCCCAAACTTTTCCATCTGAATTTCAAACTGAGGTGAGAAGCGAAGGAGAGAAGGAGAGAAAGAGACAGAGTTCAGTTTACAGGTCAACACACATGAGACACAATCTTTTCATCTGGTCTGAATGAAATGATTTGTCGCGTTTATCACAGTTTCATTAGACGACTTTATTGATTGATGGCTATCAGCTTGTGAAGAGGATTTCAAATGAGATGAGAGTTGATTCAGGATCGAATGAGCATCCCTACCTTTCAATCAGTTGAAAGCATCTGCCCACTTCTATGAGCGGGTTCGGAGTGTGTGCGTTCTGGGGCGACCTTTACAAACCATCACCCCGAGGCTCCAGGGAGGTTTGAGAGAGGTTCCTAAAAATAACTATGATCGATTACTGTGCACTTGTGCTCGAAACCATGAATCAAACGAGGTTTCAGCTGTAAAAGTCGTCAGTCGACAGACGGCTGAACATCAGCTGCGTGTTTGTTTACATCCAGACTGTGGAAAGTTACTCTTATCATCTACTGGCATAGTAATCCCATTACTTCAGTTCCTCAGTATTAGCAGTCATTTTTAGAGCTGATCAACATGGAGGCTGATGCCAATACAGATATTAGGTTCGTTTTTTCGATACCATTATATATTAAGAGAAATTGTCAGTGATTCCTATGATGTTGTTTTCAAACCAATGACAAAGAAATGAGGCCGAGGTTTGATATTTTACAGTTTAACTATAAACTTTATTATAAATAACTATAAATAGAAAGAAACCATAAATAACTCAGTCTCTGCTGTCGAGTGTCTCTCTAAGCTCGTCTCTTCTTCTCCTTCACACTGAAATCGGTTTGTCTGCTGTCGGAGACATTATGTCCAGTGTTATAATCAAAGACATTAAGAACGTTACCACACTGAAACCTTCACACTGAGTGTCAGCCCCGTTTTGATTTCTTTTGAATGTTTGATTTGTTTAGTGTGACAGTAAAGCGCTCTTCATGTCGTGTATGTTTAGATTTCACTGTTCAAACTCTTTTTCTTCTTCTGTCTGTAGATTTGCTCTTTGTTTTTCTCATGTGTGTTGTTAATGAAGGGAGGATATATCCGTATCCACAGTCTTACTCGTTTGTGTGGCAGCAGTTTTGTAGATTACTCAATTATCGTAGCGTCTGGAGCAGTTTGCAACAATCAGGCTGACTAGTTATATTTATAGTAAAGATTTTCCAGATCGACTTTTGTTTTTTTGTAGTTTTTTTTGTCCACACGAGTTTCTCTCCAACTCTGCTGGCGTAGAACAAACAGGAACTTTGTGCTTGTTTGAATGAACTGTATAATTTTTCTAAAAAAAATCAAAAATTCAGAAAAAAAACTTAGAGTCCAAGTTAACAATTGAACCTACATCCAAAAACCTGGATGATCTACTGGCTGTATTTTCTCTGATGCCTACAGCAAACACACACTCAGTATGTATAATACATATCATGACAATGTGCAATAAGAGCTAATCCAGACTTCCTGACTTCCAACAGCAGTTTGAAAGGTTTCAGAGAATCTGCAGGTTCATAAACATGTACAAAGATTCCACGTTAAGAAAAATGAGATAAAGCTAAATCCAGTTATTGGACGTGTCCACCATCAAATCCCATCAATTCTAATTCATGTTTTGTTTTTTGAATTTGTTTTTTAAATATGGATTCAAAAGATCTTTTCAAGGTTTCTTGTGGAACCTGCAGATGCTCTGAGACGCCACGCGGTCAAAACCAAATCCCTCATTTCTCTCATTGCTCCTCCACCGAGTGTGAAACACACGAAGCTGGAGTCAGGAAACTTCCATCATTAGATCTACAGCGATGACATGAATAACCAGAACTGATGTGTGAACATAGCAACCAGATGATAATATTCAAGCATTATTTTATTTATTTGATTTTTCTTATCTTTTTAATATTGGATTAACTACTAGCTGGTATGTGGAGGGGATGTATAGAATTTTAGATGTGAATCATATTGACAATGTAATGACAAAATGGCGGCCCTGCTGTTTATACACAGTGGCACAGTACATAGAGATGTAGAGTTTCCTGTTGTTAGCGTGGATTCACACTTTTGAGTAAATTAAGTATCTGATGTACTGATGTCGTAAAATAAATGTTTCAGATGCTTCAGAGCCTCTTGGTCATTGTGGGTTTCTTTGTTTCAAACTGTTTTCATTTATAATACACAGTGATATTATATTAACATGATGATAATATATTAATATGAGTGTGAAGTGCAGTTGAATATCATCGATATAGAAGTGAAAGTTACCGTTATGTCTTTTGATATATAAAAGAAGTGTTGATCACAAGAAGAGACAGGGGCCAAAGTCACTGCCCTGTGGAACTCCAGAAACAAACAGGAAGTGAAAGCGACAAGGTCAGAATTTGTGTCATGTATTGTTTTCTTTAACCAGTAATAACAATAATAATATGATAATAATAATAAAGTCCTCAAATTAATTACTGCCAATCAACAGTTTTTATTAATACTAAACAGAGTGTGAAGAAACTAGGTTTCTCAAGATTATATTGTCGTGTGTGTGTGTGTGTGTCAGTGTCAGAAAGAGGACACATTCAGGGGGCGGAGCTGGGGCCTGGTGAGGTGAGAGTTTGCGTATCAATTTTCAGTGCTGCTGAAATGATCCCCCCCCACACACACACACACACACACTCACACACTCACTCCATATCAGGCAGTGGCTGGTATGTGGACAGATTAAGACCATGCCGGGCTGTGCTCTCTCTACTGTTACACACACACACACACACACACACACACACACGGCTGTGGATGGCGAAGAAGCTGCGAACAAACAAACCTCCGAGTCACCACTTGTGTACAAAAAGGAGAAATGGAGTGAGAGCTGGATGAGCGAGGGAGGAGGACAGAGAGAGAGAGACATGCCTCATGCAGATTCATTGAGGACGTCACAGGAGGAGAAGAAGAAGAAGAAGCTTCATTTCTCTTCTTCAAACATGAAACTCGGTCTTGGACGTCTCCACCTGAACTGACAGATGTTGTATCAGTGGTTTTTCTCACTGAGACGTTTCTTCAGTGTCTCAGCTTCACTTGCTGCTGACAGCTGATGTCTGAGCCACTCGGGGGGTTGTGACACTTCAGTGTGCAGCGTCATGCCAAACCCAAATTAAACCAAATACCAGTTAAACTGCAGCTCAGCTCCTCTGAAGGAGGAAGAACCCACAGGTGTCTCACGTGTGGTTAGTTTGATTTCATTGGAAAGAAAAGTTCAGCCACATTTCTTCAGTCAAAGACAAATCAAAGTGACGACAGACGGAACCACAGACAGCAGAGGACGGTCAGTAATCATTATTTCAGTTGTTGTATATGAAACCAGACTCTTTGAGAGTTTGTGTTGTTTTAATCTGCAGAACTGTATTTTTCAATATTAGTGAAGGTTGAGTTTCAGATGACGTCACAGAACATGGAGCTACTGTTTACATGATGATATTTCTGTATCATGTCTGTATTCATGAGATAATACAGATTGTATTTGTGTCATTGTTAGTTGCTGTTGAATCAGATGATATTTCATCTTTAAAGCTTTAACGTGATGTCAAAGCAGAAACTGGATTTTAAAGGATCAGAAAACATGAACATAATGAGGATGAGAGGATTTGCTGACAGCATAATACAGTTATTATGTAACAAGTATTGTTATTATTGTTATATGGTGTTTGTTTCCACACGGACCGTTTAGAGTGTGACACTCGTGAGAAGCATCTGGCTAGAAGCGTGTGAAGTTATGACAAATTTAATAAACAGCGTGAGCAGCTGAACGTGCTTTAATCGTCCATTCGGTAGAGTTGAAGCAGACCTGAATGAAACACTATGTATATATATATATATATACTGACAGACACTGACAGACTCACTGACTTCCTCTTCCTACAGACTCACTGACTTCCTCTTCCTACAGACTCACTGACCTCCTCTTCCTACAGACTCACTGACCTCCTCTTCCTACAGACTCACTGACTTCCTCTTCCTACAGACTCACTGACCTCCTCTTCCTACAGACTCACTGACCTCCTCTTCCTACAGACTCACTGACCTCCTCTTCCTACAGACTCACTGACTTCCTCTTCCTACAGACTCACTGACCTCCTCTTCCTACAGACTCACTGACTTCCTCTTCCTACAGACTCACAGACTTCCTCTTCCTACAGACTCACTGACCTCCTCTTCCTACAGACTCACTGACTTCCTCTTCCTACAGACTCACTGACCTCCTCTTCCTACAGACTCACTGACCTCCTCTTCCTACAGACTCACTGACCTCCTCTTCCTACAGACTCACTGACTTCCTCTTCCTACAGACTCACTGACCTCCTCTTCCTACAGACTCACTGACTTCCTCTTCCTACAGACTCACAGACTTCCTCTTCCTACAGACTCACTGACCTCCTCTTCCTACAGACTCACTGACTTCCTCTTCCTACAGACTCACTGACTTCCTCTTCCTACAGACTCACTGACCTCCTCTTCCTACAGACTCACTGACCTCCTCTTCCTACAGACTCACTGACTTCCTCTTCCTACAGACTCACAGACTTCCTCTTCCTACAGACTCACTGACTTCCTCTTCCTACAGACTCACTAACTTCCTCTTCCTACAGACTCACTGACCTCCTCTTCCTACAGACTCACTGACTTCCTCTTCCTACAGACTCACTGACCTCCTCTTCCTACAGACTCACTGACTTCCTCTTCCTACAGACTCACAGACTTCCTCTTCCTACAGACTCACTGACCTCCTCTTCCTACAGACTCACTGACCTCCTCTTCCTACAGACTCACTGACCTCCTCTTCCTACAGACTCACTGACCTCCTCTTCCTACAGACTCACTGACCTCCTCTTCCTACAGACTCACTGACCTCCTCTTCCTACAGACTCACTGACTTCCTCTTCCTACAGACTCACTGACCTCCTCTTCCTACAGACTCACTGACTTCCTCTTCTTACAGACTCACTGACCTCCTCTTCCTACAGACTCACTGACCTCCTCTTCCTACAGACTCACTGACTTCCTCTTCCTACAGACTCACTGACTTCCTCTTCCTACAGACTCACTGACCTCCTCTTCCTACAGACTCACTGACCTCCTCTTCCTACAGACTCACTGACCTCCTCTTCCTACAGACTCACTGACCTCCTCTTCCTACAGACTCACTGACTTCCTCTTTCCTACAGACTCACTGACTCTCCTCTTCCTACAGACTCACTGACCTCCCTCTTCCTACAGACTCACTAGAACTTCCTCTTCCTACAGACTCACTGACCTCCTCTTCCTACAGACTCACTGACTTCCTCTTCCTACAGACTCACTGACCTCCTCTTCCTACAGACTCACTGACTTCCTCTTCCTACAGACTCACAGACTTCCTCTTCCTACAGACTCACTGACCTCCTCTTCCTACAGACTCACTGACTTCCTCTTCCTACAGACTCACTGACCTCCTCTTCCTACAGACTCACTGACTTCCTCTTCCTACAGACTCACTGACCTCCTCTTCCTACAGACTCACTGACTTCCTCTTCCTACAGACTCACAGACTTCCTCTTCCTACAGACTCACTGACTTCCTCTTCCGACAGACTCACTGACTTCCTCTTCCTACAGACTCACTGACCTCCTCTTCCTACAGACTCACTGACTTCCTCTTCCTACAGACTCACTGACCTCCTCTTCCTACAGACTCACTGACCTCCTCTTCCTACAGACTCACTGACCTCCTCTTCCTACAGACTCACTGACTTCCTCTTCCTACAGACTCACTGACCTCCTCTCCCTACAGACTCACTGACCTCCTCTTCCTACAGACTCACTGACTTCCTCTTCCTACAGACTCACTGACCTCTTAGCACTCTTCCTACAGACTCACTGACCTCCTCTTCCTACAGACTCACTGACCTCCTCTTCCTACAGACTCACTGACTTCCTCTTCCTACAGACTCACTGACCTCCTCTTCCTACAGACTCACTGACCTCCTCTTCCTACAGACTCACTGACTTCCTCTTCCTACAGACTCACTGACCTCCTCTTCCTACAGACTCACTGACTTCCTCTTCCTACAGACTCACTGACCTCCTCTCCCTACAGACTCACTGACTTCCTCTTCCTACAGACTCACTGACTTCCTCTTCCTACAGACTCACTGACTTCCTCTTCTTACAGACTCACTGACCTCCTCTTCCTACAGACTCACTGACTTCCTCTTCTTACAGACTCACTGACCTCCTCTTCCTACAGACTCACTGACCTCCTCTTCCTACAGACTCACTGACCTCCTCTTCCTACAGACTCACTGACTTCCTCTTCCTACAGACTCACTGACCTCCTCTTCCTACAGACTCACTGACTTCCTCTTCCTACAGACTCACTGACCTCCTCTTCTACAGACTCACTGACCTCCTCTTCCTACAGACTCACTGACCTCCTCTTCCTACAGACTCACTGACCTCCTCTTCCTACAGACTCACTGACCTCCTCTTCCTACAGACTCACTGACCTCCTCTTCCTACAGACTCACTGACCTCCTCTTCCTACAGACTCACTGACCTCCTCTTCCTACAGACTCACTGACCTCCTCTTCTTACAGACTCACTGACCTCCTCTTCCTACAGGACTCACTGACCTCCTCTTCCTACAGACTCACTGACCTCCTCTTCCTACAGACTCACTGACTTCCTCTCCCTACAGACTCACTGACTTCCTCTTCCTACAGACTCACAGACTTCTCTTCCTACAGACTCACTGACCTCCTCTTCCTACAGACTCATGACTTCCTCTTCCTACAGACTCACTGACTTCCTCTTCCTACAGACTCACTGACCTCCTCTTCCTACAGAACTCACTGACCTCCTCTTCCTACAGACTCACTGACTTCCTCTTCCTACAGACCTCACTGACTTCCTCTTCTAACTCTAACAGACTCACTGACCTCCTCTTCCTACAGACTCACTGACCCTCCTCTTCCTACAGACTCACTGACCTCCTCTTCCTACAGACTCACTGACCTCCTCTTCCTACAGACTCAATGACTTCCTCTTCCTACAGACTCACTGACTTCCTCTTCCTACAGACTCACTGACCTCCTCTTCCTACAGACTCACTGACCTCCTCTTCCTACAGACTCACTGACTTCCTCTTCCTACAGACTCACTGACTTTCCTCTTCTAACTCTAACAGACTCACATGACCTCCTCTTCCTACAGACTCACAGACTTCCTCTTCCCTACAGACTCACTGACCTCCTCTTCCTACAGACTCAATGACTTCCTCTTCCTACAGACTCACTGACTTCCTCTTCCTACAGACTCACGACCTCCTCTTCCTACAGACTCACTGACCTCCTCTTCCTACAGACTCACTGACTTCTCTTCCTACAGACTCACTGACTTCCTCTCTAACTCTAACAGACTCACTGACCTCCTCTTCCTACAGACTCACTGACCTCCTCTTCCTACAGACTCACTGACCTCCTCTTCCTACAGATCTCAATGACTTCCTCTCCTACAGACTCACTGACTTCCTCTCCTACAGACTCACTGACCTCCTCTTCCTACAGACTCACTGACCTCCTCTTCCTACAGACTCACTGACTTCCTCTTCCTACAGACTCACTGACTTCCTCTTCTAACTCTAACAGACTCACTGACCTCCTCTTCCTACAGACTCACTGACCTCCTCTTCCTACAGACTCACTGACTTCCTCTTCCTACAGACTCACTGACTTCCTCTTCTAACTCTAACAGACTCACTGACCTCCTCTTCCTACAGACTCACTGACTTCCTCTTCCTACAGACTCACTGACCTCCTCTTCCTACAGACTCACTGACTTCCTCTTCTTACAGACTCACTGACCTCCTCTTCCTACAGACTCACTTCCTCCTCTTCCTACAGACTCACTGACCTCCTCTTCCTTACAGACTCACTGACCTCCTCTTCCTACAGACTCACTTCCTCCTCTTCCTACAGACTCACTGACCTCCTCTTCCTACAGACTCACTGACCTCCTCTTCCTACAGACTCACTGACCTCCTCTTCCTACAGACTCACTGACTTCCTCTTCCTACAGACTCACTGACCTCCTCTTCCTACAGACTCACTGACCTCCTCTTCCTACAGACTCACTTCCTCCTCTTCCTACAGACTCACTGACCTCCTCCTTCCTACAGACTCACTGACCTCCTCTTCCTACAGACTCACTGACCTTCCTCTTCCTACAGACTCACTGACTTCCTCTTCCTACAGACTCACTTCCTCCTGTCAGTCCCCAGGTGGATGAGTGCAGCCATGTCTGTAGACCTGAGCGTCCTGCAGAGCGGCGGAGGAGCAGAGGGGGGGAGGCGGCGCTGGCGACTCTGGAGAAAACAGCTGATCTGTCCCATCTGCCTGGAGCTGTTCAACAAGCCAGTGGTGATTCTGCCCTGTCAGCACAACCGTGTGCAGGAAAGTGTGCCAACGAGCTGTACCAGGTGGGACTCCAACGTGCACGTGCTGAGTGTTGTGTGTGTGTGTGTGTGTGTGTGTGTGTGTGTGTGTGTGTGTGTGTGTGTGTGTGTGTGTGCAGTGGATTATCAGAGTCTATAATGGGATGTGCGGATGTTTAACTGGTTTGCTCATAGACAAAAAAAAACAGCTGTCATGACCCGAACAGCCTTTGTTAGTGTGTGTGTGTGTGTGTGTGTGTGTGTGTGTGTGTGTGTGTGTGTGTGTGTGTGTGTGTGTGTGTTTGTGTGTTGAAGTCTACTACCTGTGTAGACACCCTTTACATCATATTCACAGGAATTCAACAGTTGAACAGAAATGATTCAGTTCAGCTCATTAATACTAACGTCAGAGTTTTTCATCCAAATTCATGAATTATTCCCAGTTTTGTGATTTGTTGTGATTTCTCAGTAAAATCATCGTTAGGACAATAAAACGTCAGATCTCACGATGTTAAAGAAACAGGTTGTGAACTTCTTTCTTGACTCATGTTTCAATCTGCTCCGGAGTCCTGCTCGACGTCGAGCCACACGTTGAGCAGCTGAGCTCATCAGGTTATGTTTTTGGAAAGTTTCAGTTTTACAGTTACTGGGATCAAGAAACTTCCCAGAGTCTCTGCTGGTTTCCTGGTAAACCTCGTGAAGCTCTCTCCAAGAATCCGTTTCTTCACCTTCGGCGCTCGGTCCTGTGTTGAACCAGTTTTATCGCCTGCTCATGTTCGCTGAGCTTCAGAGAAGCTTTCTGCAGATTCTCTTAAGTGAACATGCAACAGGACGAAGCTGCTGCAGCTCCTGGAAACACTTCATCTCCTCAGAGGAACAATTGAAAAGGTTTAACTAAGTAGATTTCATTTACAGAAATCTTTCATATTTACTTTTTCTTCCAGCTTTGGGATGATTTATGGTTCTGAGCTAAAAGCAGGATCTTTATGACACTGGATTGTGTTTCAGTCGAAACATAGAGTGTAAATAAAGATGGACGGACGCATGTGTCGACAGGACCTCGACCTCACGGCTCCAAGATCACCACCGCACAGACTCCGCCTCCAAATGACAAATCACCACAAGATGGCAGCGCCCGTATCGTAGTCGTCAAATCTTTGTTCACAGTTGTTGGCTCATTTGCATGTGTTTATGCATTCACTAAAAATATCTCTCAAATGAAGCTCACGTCCACTCGGAGTAAACATCGTGTTTCTAAGTTGGTCTCAGTGCCGTCGTCTCCATTTCCACACGTCACAGTCGCACCGGCGAGGAGCCGCTCAGAAAGATGGCCGCGTTGCTACCTGAGATGTCTTGGCATCTTTTTGGGAGAATTTGAGGAGGTGGAGACGCGTCGTCTTATTTTCCAGTGGATGATCCGAACCGATCTGATTCACACCTGCTGCCACAGCAGGGACTTGAGTTCATTCAGAAGAACTCATTATTTTCAGTTCACTGCTTCATTCATCCATTTCCAAGGATTTATGATATAAACTGATATAATATCTAAAAAATTCTTTCCACCTCAGGTTTTTCCTTCTCGTTTCAAACGATATGATTATGAAGCATGAAATTTAGAAATTTGGTGTTAAAAAGTGATTCCTGCAGAAACCTGGTGAATGGTCGTTGAATCCTTTTCACATGAGTTCAGTGTTTGTAACGAGCGTGAGGGACGTGACTCGGACTCGTTGTGTCTCTGATCCTCATCCCAGCAGCAGCTGAGGCTTATTACAGCTGCTATTTCAGGACCTTCACTCCTCGACCTTCCATCCAACTCTCTCCCGTCTTTCTCCGCTTCTTTATCTCCCAGCTCTCAGTTCTCTGATCGGTTCTCTGCTGCGTCCACACTGACGTTTAATCTCCAGGCTGATTTTATTTTTACCTCACTGAAACAGTGTGGTGGCATTTTAAACGCTTTAAGATCCCAAAACAAATGACAGAAATAGATTAGTTCATAGTTTGAAGCTCTGAATTACTGAAATCCCAGCATGCACCTGTGTTGTATGACAACCAACTCCAGCTGTTGGGTGTTGAAACGCAGACGGAGAAACCCAGCAGATAGAAACCTGATATTTCTGATGTTGTCCTTGTTGCCGTCTGTTCCAGCCCTCGCTGTTCCAGGCTCGAACCACCATGACGGTGAACAGCGGCCGCTTCCGCTGTCCGTCCTGCAGACACGAGGTCGTGCTGGATCGCCACGGCGTCTACAGCCTTCAGAGAAACCTGCTGGTGGAGAACATCATCGACGTCTACAAACAGGAAGTCAGCAACAGCACCAGCAACGCCACGAGGTGACAGTGATGTCACATATGCTCAGTTCATTAGGAACATTTCACTGAAACAGTCCTGCAATAAATCCTCTCAAAGGTCAGAATTATTTTAAAGATTCACCCGAAATCCTTAACGAAGAATTGATTTGATTTGATTTCGATATTCAACATTGATAATAAAACACTGTAGTACTCAACCAATCAGGGATCTTCAGCGCTGCAGGCTCCACCCACAGGTTCCTCAGCTCTTTGGCGGTGAAAGCGGCCGCAGGTTCGGCTCCACCTGGTTTTCCTATAATTGGTCAATGAGCCCTGGTTCCTGAGGTGGAAACGCAGCAGAAATGATGTCTGAGCCGATGTTGGAGGATTTCAGACCTTTTCCTCCCTGTTAACGTGTAATTTCCATTTTGAAGTGTTGAGTGTGAATCTCTGTCCAGTCCCCCCCCGCCTCCTCCGCCTCCTGCTCAGCCGACGTGTTCGGCCCACGAGGGCGAGAAGGTGAACATCTACTGCCTCAGCTGTCGGGTTCCCACCTGCTCCCTCTGCAAAGTGTTCGGGGCTCATCAGTCGTGTGAGGTGGCTCCTCTGACCGACGTCTACCAGCAGCACAAGGTCGGTGAAGAACATCAAACCAACAACATGGGAGAAAAGATTATTGATTCAAAATCCACTTGTGTCATCTTGCTTGTGTTTGTCAGGACGCGCTGAGGGAAGGAGTCAGTTCTCTGGTGACGGTGAACGACAGAATCCAGGCTTTGATCGACGAGCTGGAGGAAACCTGCAGAAACACAGAGGTGAGATCTCATCTCTCACTGCAGCCGGAAATAGTCCTGAGGTATTCTGGTACTTTATTGGTGTAGCACTTTAAGGTCATTTCAATATTGACTATACAAAAAGGTCATGATGTCATGAGATGATTAACACGAGAGGAAATCATTAAAAGTCAGATAAACAAATTCAGATTTATACTTTTCTCATATATTTTCTTCAATGTGACATTTGGTTAAATTGTTCCACTTTATTGAATGACACTGATTTTATTAAAGAAAATGCATCAAATAACTTTATCTTTTAATGTCAAATCTAAATCTGAGCTGTGACGTCCCTCTCTCTCCTCTCTGCTCAAACAGTCTCCTTGTGAAAACCTATTTGCAGTTTCATACATTGAATTAGTTTCATAAATGACTGTTTTCAATGCAGCAGATGATATTTTACATCTGCGCTCTTCACTTTTCTCTCACAGCAGAACTGTTCTGCTCAGAAACAGAGCGTCTGTGACAAGTTCGACCGAATGAAGTCCATCCTGGGAGAGAGACACAAGGTCAGACCTGCTCTGCACTTATATATAATATAACTATCATAAAGTGTATATATAGTCATCGTTATCACTTGTAGGCGATGACTCAGCAAATCAGCTCCGAGCAGGAGGAGAAGACGGGCCACGCCCAGGCTTTGGTGCGTTGCTATGGGGACAGCGTGGAGGCCAATGCCAAACTGATGGAGAGAGCAGCGAGCGGCACGGACGAGCCGGACACGGCTGCGTTTGTCCAGGTGAAGTAAAGACCAGTGTCCGTCCAGATGAACACATCCAAACGTCTGTGAGAACACAGATCAGAGTCAGGCTGAGTCAGATGAGTTCAGAGGAGGATCTGTGACGTTCTAAAGACAAACAGCTCAGCAGCTTCACTGCTCAGTGCTTCAGTCGGTTTATATAAAACACGCAGGGGGTCTAGTGAAGTGATGCCAGACCTGTTGCATCATGGGAAGTGTAGTATCCCAGTGATCATGATGCCTTTCAGCTTCTCTTGTACCAAATTCCTTTAGTGAAGAAGCAATCCTCACGTCTGCACTCACACAAATCAGTTAGAAAGAGAATTACAGATATAAACATATAAGAATATATTAAATAAGATGATCTAATTATTTCTCATTTTCATATAAAATATGAATCAATGTGAAGATATGAAAACTGTGAAGTGATCACTTCTTCTTTCTTCCTTCAGAATTCCAGAGCGCTCATCACAGAGTGAGTGTTGTGTCTTTGTGACAAGAAATAAAAAACCTTTTATATTACCTGATTAAATCCTTCGTCTGCCTGTAGTTTTTAGATTTGATCTCTCCTCTCCTGTTCATGTTCCCTCCCTGACGTTCCCTCCGGCCTCAGGGTGGTGACAGCGACCAGCTCCTGTCCGACCGAGACCCTGAAGCCAGGTTACGAGAATCTGAGCCCGTACGAATTTAACTTCATCCGACAGGAGCGAGCTCTGAGGAGCATCGACTTTATGAAAGGTAAGAAATCAGGACTGGGACACAGAAACACTCAAAATACAGAAATGACTCAAACATCACATCCAGAGGACAAAGATCTCACACGCTCAGTCTCAGCAGGTTCTTTGTTTTCAGCTGTGGAGGATGTTCCTGAAGAACCAGATGTGGAACCAGAGGAACCCAGAGAACTTTCTGAACTAAAGCCCCATCAGGAGCCGTCCGTCCAGAACCTGGAATCTGGAGCAGAAGCAGTTAAAGAGACGACATCACCACCAGAGGAACCAGCTCCAGATCCAGAGCTGCTGAGAGGCCGTGAGGAACCTGCAGGGGCCGACCTGCAGCCGCAGCCTGACGACGCTGAAGAGAACGATGGAGAATCAGGTCGGATCAACAAGAAGGAGGAGGAGGAGGAGGAGGAGGAGGAGAGAGACGAGGGAGGTGCAGCTCCCGACTCCATTAAAGACACAACCATCTGTGAACGGGAGGGAATGAGCACACAACAGGTACAGTTCAAAATACATGTGTACAATTCATCATTCAGAGCTTCAGCCACTAGAAGATGTTTTAAACATCTCACAGAATTAAACCTGTCTGCAAACAGCGAGTTCACTTTCTATTTCTTCATTTGTTTATAGTTTTTATACTTTTCTGCAGACTTATGCAAGAATATGACAAACATTTAAATTACTAAAAATACAAATACAACAATATAAAAATCCTAAATTTCAAGTTTTAAATCCAAATTGTTTTAATATTTTTAAGTTCTGACCAAAAATGCACTATTTTGTTAAATTCTACAAACAAAATAATGAATTGAAAAAATTATTGGAAGATTAATTGATTAATTGTAAGCTGTGCCCCTAAAATGTTACTCAAGTAAAAGTACTTTTATTTAAACATTTATTAAATGACACTGATTTCATGAAGCAAAATGCATAAAATAATGTTATCTTTTTATGTCAAATCTAAATCTGAACTTTAATATCACTCTCTCCCTTCTCTGGTCCAACAGTCTCCTTATGAGACCTCGTTTAAATTCAATATCACACTTTTTCTGAGAAATCGAAAGTGACCAAAAGAAAAATCCTGGATCTGCACCAACATTAAATTCTCTCTTGACCCACATGACAGCAGGTTCACTGGTGATCATCCTGTTAACAAACAAAGATGTCAAATGGTCTGAACTCCTTTATCTGTCCTCCATGAATCAGTGTGAGGGGGGGGGGGCAGGCAGTGTCACAGGTGACTGGACGAAACAGAGAGAGACGGAGGGGAAACCAGAAGAAGAAGAAGAAGAAGAAGAACAGAAGGTGACTGATGGAGAAGATACTGGGTTTAACCCCAGCTGGTGCAAACAGATGATGATGATGTGCTCAACACAACCAGCAGGGGGCTCTCTCCAGACTCAGGCTCAGGGTGGCGTCCAGGTGGCGTCTGACTGTCATACGACCTCTGACCTCCAGGCGTCTTCTGACCTTCATACCACCTCTGACCTCCAGGCGTCTTCTGACCTTCATACGACCTCTGACCTCCAGGTGGAATCTGACCTTCATACCACCTCTGACCTCCAGGCATCTTCTGACCTTCATACCACCTCTGACCTCCAGGCATCTTCTGACCTTCATACCACCTCTGACCTCCAGGTGGCATCTGACCTTCATACCACCTCTGACCTCCAGGTCCAGCCCCCACGTCCACAGAGCCGGGACGAGTCTCAGCTCCTGTGTGACCATCAGCTGCTCCCTCTCTCCTCTCAGTCTCCAGG
>NC_047157.1:27645392-27682892 GCF_009819705.1 Hippoglossus hippoglossus
CGGCGATTAGAGATACTGCTACTAATACTAATATAGACATAGCTCAGAATATGCTGTGTGAATTATTCAGAGCTGTAAGTTTGATACAGCATTTTGTATTAACAGAGAGGAGAAATAAAAATGGTTGAGCCTAAGGACACTGACAGTCTCTGTGCTATGAAAGAGAGAACTCCGGGGAGAATTCAAGATCCTCCTGGGAGAAAAAGAGGACCTCTATCAAGAAAAACTGGACCTCCAGGAGAAATCATAAAACTCAAGGGAAAATCATGATGGTCCAGACAGACATCGGGATCTTTGAGACAAATATCAAGATTCATTCATGGAAGAATCATCAACCTGCTGCGAGAAATCGAGAATATCCCAGAAGAAGAAACCAGGACCTCCGGGGAGAAAACCAAGACCTCCAGGAAGAAAACCAGGACCTCCAGGAAGAAAACCAGGTCCGTCCGGTAGAAAAACCAGGTCCTCCAGGAAGAAAACCAGGACCTCCAGGAGAGAAAACCAGGTCCTCCAGGAAGAAAAACCAGGTCCTCCAGGAAGAAAAACCAGCTCCTCCAGAGAAAAAGCCAGGATCTCCAGAGCGAAAAACCAGGTTCTCCAGAGAAAAAACCAGGATCTCTATTTTCACATATAACTGGTGTGTATTAAGGGTTTACCGTTTATTTGTTTTCTGTGGAGTTTGAATGTGTTTGAGGACGAGTTGATGGGGTACTGAAGCTAACGCTAATGTGGTGTATGACCCCTGGTGTCCTCTTGGGGTATGATCTGGGAGTAACCTGTGTCTATCTATTCTTCAGGTAGCTGACTGATGTGATCTGGAGCACCATCTTTGACAAACACTTATTTAACGTCTACTTTGATGTTTTTTGTTTGGTCCATGTCCCATCTGCTAACAGGGAGGAGGAGGAGTTTATGACCTTTACTGAAGCCAGACACCAGGGGGTGATAGAGACACTCTGGTTTCAGGAGCCGTCGTGTTCTCCATCTTTATTCACAGTCTGGCGTTAGCCTGTTACTTTAGCTGCAGCTGCAGTGATTAAATTAATGTTGTGATGATTATCGCAGCTTTTCAGTGTTTTACTTCAATGAAACAATATTTTATCTCTAACCTCAAATATCTTGTGCTGTGACAGACTTCCAAAAAATAACTTCCAACTCTTCAGCGATAAACTGTGAGGTGACGTCTCAAACCTCTATCAGAGCAAATCAAAGTGTTTCCTCTCTGTGAGTAAAATAAGCACTTTTCTTCATGTGTGGTGTTTTTTTAAGTTTTTAAGTGATGCAGGACATAGATTCCGGTTTTATTTGATATATGAAGAGATGAAATAAATCAGATTTTGGTCACCTGAAGTCACATGTAATTACTGTTTTAATTTACATGATAGATTTGGTTTGTAATGTCACAGCTTATTTTATTAAAAATTATTGTCACAGTTCATTTACTTTTTGTTGGCGTCTCTGAATCAGCTTTTTGAGTCATTCCAAATCCGAGACGTGACACAGAAAACCTGGGTAAGATAATATTATATTATTTTCATAATATTCTTTTTGACTATTTATTATTCAAGGTATGAAGTTTTACAGAATAGTTAAAACTATAAATGCCCAAAACAAGACTCATGTTCAGGTGATTTGTTTTGTCCAAATCTTAAAGAACCCAATAAGACTTACTGTCAGAAAACTAGAAAATATTAATATTTGAAGAAATATAACTGTTTATGTAAACGTTGCTTTAAAATAAAAAATGTAACAATGAATACAAAAATCTAATTTACAGATTAGTTGACTGATAACTCAATATAAACGGACATATTTATATAAAAACAACAAAACGTTAAAGCAGCCACATTATACACACTCTGTGACGTCACTTCAGCGCGCCAGAAAAGGCATGCATGAGCAGTTAGGAACAGAACGTCCTGTCTGGATTAAAAACATCTTCATAATAAAAGCATAAAAGGACTACACCCAGTTTATTGCACATTCTGAAGCGTGAGTCAGCTGTTCGGTCGAGCACTTACATTTAAAAACCATCCGTATGTAGGTTATATGTTTAACCTGAGTGAATATAACTGTTGTAAACTGAACGTCCCTGCAGCTTGGACATTACGTCACTGTAGTTAGCAGCTGTTCCCCCTCGTGGTTTCTCAACGAGCCAGACATCAGAAGGTTGAATGAAACCATCCACACCCACTGAACTGCACACAGATGACCACTAGAGACAAAGTGGAGATACATTTTAATAGAGTTTCTCTCCCCAGTTCAGACAATGAATCCATACGAAATGTCAACACTTCGTAGATCTAGTAAACCTGATGATTCTCATCCAATGAGGAGTCTAGATAAATGTATATACTTAAATGTTATCGTCGCACTGGGACAGTTCCGTCGCGCCGCTGTGACGCAATCACCCTTCTGACGCGGCAGCTGAAGGGTGACACGCAGCTTTTATTTTGAAACCCCGGACCGGATGTGGCTGGCTGGCCGCTCGGCTCTTCTTCTTCGCTGGTTCCGTCGTCGTCGCTGTTTGTTCTGGATCAACTGAAGCTGAGACCCGGAATAAAAGTCACGTTATTCCTGTTCTGCTCCGTTTACACCAGTTCGACTCCCGACGCCACGAACCCGTCACATCCCGTCATGGATCCCGCGAGTCAAGGTAACGTGAACTGTTAGCTTAGCATGTGTAGCCTAGCTTAGCGCTGGGGACACGTAAACAGCTGCGATAAATGTCTCCACCTTCCCTCAGCTGGACGTGTCTCCAGCTGGATGTGTCCTCAGGTTCATGTGTCCTCAGCTTAATGTGTCTCCAGCTGGATGTGTCTCCAGCTTCATGTGTCTCCAGCTTCATGTGTCCTCAGTTCTGTCTCATGTTAGGATGTGGACATTATCAAAGATAAATGTCTCCACCTTCCCTCAGCTGGACGTGTCCTCAGCTGGATGTGTCCTCAGCTCTGTCTCATGTTAGGATGTGGACATTATCAAAGATAAATGTCTCCACCTTCCCTCAGCTGGATGTGTCCTCAGGTTCATGTGTCTCCAGCTACATGTGTCCTCAGCTCTGTCTCATGTTAGGATGTGGACATTATCAGAGATAAATGTCTCCAGCTTCATGTGTCCTCAGCTCTGTCTCATGTTAGGATGTGGACATTATCAAAGATAAATGTCTCCACCTTCCCTGTGGACATTATCAAAGATAAATGTCTCCACCTTCCCTCAGGTTCATGTGTCCTCAGTTCTGTCTCATGTTAGGATGTGGACATTATCAAAGATAAATGTCTCCAGCTTCATGTGTCCTCAGCTCTGTCATGTTAGGATGTGGACATTATCAAAGATAAATGTCTCCAGCTTCATGTGTCCTCAGCTCTGTCTCATGTTAGGATGTGGACATTATCAAAGATAAATGTCTCCACCTTCCCTCAGCTGGACGTGTCTCCAGCTGGACGTGTCTCCAGCTTCATGTGTCCTCAGCTTCATGTGTCTCCAGCTGGATGTCTCCAGCTTCATGTGTCCTCAGCTCTGTCTCATGTTAGGATGTGGACATTATCAGAGATAAATGTCTCCAGCTTCATGTGTCCTCAGCTCTGTCTCATGTTAGGATGTGGACATTATCAAAGATAAATGTCTCCACCTTCCCTCAGGTTCATGTGTCCTCAGTTCTGTCTCATGTTAGGATGTGGACATTATCAAAGATAAATGTCTCCAGCTTCATGTGTCCTCAGCTCTGTCTCATGTTAGGATGTGGACATTATCAAAGATAAATGTCTCCAGCTTCATGTGTCCTCAGCTCTGTCTCATGTTAGGATGTGGACATTATCAAAGATAAATGTCTCCACCTTCCCTCAGCTTCATGTGTCCTCAGTTCTGTTTCACGTTAGGATGTGGACATTATCAGAGATAAATGTCTCCAGCTTCATGTGTCTTCAGCTGTGTCTCATGTTAGGATGTGGACATTATCAAAGATAAATGTCCTCAGCTCTGTCTCATGTCAGTTTTATTATATCAGAGTCTGAAACATGAGCTCTGGATTATATAGTCTGTTCATTTCCTGTAGTCAGTGTCTGTGAGGCAGCAGCAGCAGGTTGTTGGGTCGCGACTCGTTCAAACAGGAACATGTGGGGACATCCAGGCGAGGGGCGGAGCCTGTAGAGCAGCAGGGGCGGAGCCTGTAGAGCAGCAGGGGCGGAGCCTGTAGAGCAGCAGGGGGCCGGACATGACGTATAAACTCTGCTGTGGAAAGATCAGTGTTGTTGTTTACAGCTCATCCACACCGGCGTCGGCCCTCATCACCAAAAGATCTGGAACCTCCTCGTGTTTCCAAGTTGACGTCTTCGTCTTCTACGTGAAGCTTCAGGACATTGTCCTGCTGTTTTCTCACATGGACTCACTCTGTCCAGAGACACTGACTCAGACATTTGTTCTCACACACAGAACCTGCAGAACATGTGAGGAACATGTGAGGAACACGTCAGGAACATGTGAGGAACATGTCAGGACTTCAGTGTACGTCTGAAGCTAAATGAGACAGAATCAGTTCACAGCCTGCAGCCTCTAAAATTTATAAAATCTGAATCTGCACTTCTCAAAAACAACTTTGTATAAACTGAACGTTAAAACCTTGATGAACTATGCAGGAGATCCCATTAGTTGTAGCGGAGGTGTCTCGGGAGCGTTACGTCAGCACCATCCCTTTGGAGATGTACTAATGAGTCACTCAGGGCTGCATCCTGTTCTCTGTAATACTGAGTGGCCGTCACAGATATGTCCCGTTGTACGAGGCTTCCTGTGTCTGAGAAGGACCGGCAGTTAGGAAGTGATAAAATTCATCTTGACGACAAACTGGAGTGAACGCGGGCACGTCTGTCCTCTGCCGCTTCCTAAATGATGATGTGAATCACACGAGGAAGACATTTGGCCGAGCGGCGGACCCTTCCTGCTTCGTACGTTATCACATGACACCTCTGAGTGTTTGTTCAAGTAAAAACTTCATTCTACAAGAGTACTATGAACAGATGTCTGTCATGTGTGTTTGGTTTTCAGGGTCCATGTTGTTGTTTGTGGTTATAAATGTTCTGTCTTCCTGTGTTTGAGCATGAAAATAGACCAGAATGCATTGCAACATTAAGGTGGTGATTTGAGGGGTGTGGCCGTTATCACTTCTGTGCCTCAGTGTTTGCAGACTGGTCAGACGACCGGCTGAGAGGTCAGAGGAACTACGTTTAACTTCCATGTGCAGCTGATGTTTGATGAGAAGTAGCAGAGCTTGGACTGACAGGATGTTGCCAGGGGGCATTCTGGGAAGTGTAGGAAATGCGTGAAGGAGACGTGGTAACATAAACTATATCTGAGACCCATTATTATTCTTTCTTTGTTCCCTTCACGAGCCGTTTGGTCTCAGTTGGCCTTCGCTGCTGTTATGTTTGTGGGCTGGTCCGACTCATTCTCCTCTGAATCAATATACCTTCAGGGTGGAGTCGTCACCAGCGTGACTCCGGATGTGGACTCGAACTCACCAGCGCTGCCTGCAGATCCTGATAAGCTGCTGACTTGTGTGTGTCTGTTGCTGTCGTGGAGTGGTGTTGAGCTC
The DNA here is from genome assembly GCF_009819705.1 of Hippoglossus hippoglossus. Classification (NCBI taxonomy): domain Eukaryota; kingdom Metazoa; phylum Chordata; class Actinopteri; order Pleuronectiformes; family Pleuronectidae; genus Hippoglossus; species Hippoglossus hippoglossus. The sequence continues at coordinate 27,650,977 of NC_047157.1, forward strand.
AGTGTTGTGTATACATGCTGCAGATTTATATTAAAATGCTTGAAGGGAAGTGGAATAATCCTGTTCACTGTTGTGGAAGTTGTTGTGTGTGTGTAAGCAATGTGAGGCATGAGTTAGGTTTCACAAAACGTTTGTTTACTGGACTATAATTGATTTAAATCCCGGTTGTAAATCCTGGAAAAGCTTGAGCAGGCTAAAGAACACTGGTCTGTGACTCGCTCACTCACGTCTGTTAATCGTCTCTGCTTCAGCCGCGAATGTCCCCACGGCTGGAGTGTGGGGTTGTGTTCCCACTTGGCCATAACCTACTGGACCGGATGGCAACAAGTGCTGCTGCCTGAGCTCTTTATACATTACATATATAGATGGGGACGTGAAGAGGATTTCAACAAATTAGATAAAGTGTTTCAGAGACAACTTAACAACATTTAAGTCTAATTTCACACAGCCTTCAGTTGCTCCGGTGTCTTTTCCTTCTTGTGTCCTGTTGTCCTCTGACTCCGCTCTGACTCCTGTATCTGCCGCTGGTCTCCTCAGGTGAATGACGCAAGATCAGCTCATGTCATAAAAATCCAGACGGTGGCAAAGCTGGTGTCTTCACTGGCATTTTGTGCAGTGAAGCATCTCAGGGTAGTAAACCTGACACATGTTGGATCTATGTGTGCTTTTGTTCTTTAAAATAGTTTAATCCTATTTGTATTTGATATCTCTCTCTAGTTTATGTAAGTGTACTTTTTTGTAGAAAGTGAAAGTTTTTTTTTTTCCCAGAAAGAGATCTTGATCACAATAGAAATCTAGAACCAGTTTCAATTTGTCCGAACCTCAACGCTCGTCCCTCCCTGTCACGGAGGCAGGCAGGTCTTGACTTTAAGTTCATGCATCTTCGCTGCTGGAAAGTTCTCACAAGATGTAGTCATGAAGAAAGACGATAAGAGTCCTGTTAATGTAAAGCTGCTTCAGACCTGAACTGAGGTCCGGACATTGTCCTGAAGGGGCTGTATGTGAGAACCATACATGACTAGTAGGTTTTGGTAGAAGACGAAGACGTCCACTTGGAAACACGAGGAGGTTCCAGATCTTTTGGTGATGAGGGCCGACGCCGGTGTGGATGAGCTGTAAACAACAACACTGATCTTTCCACAGCAGAGTTTATACGTCATGTCCGGCCTCCTGCTGCTCTACAGGCTCCGCCCCTGCTGCTCTACAGGCTCCGCCCCTCGCCTGGATGTCCCCACATGTTCCTGTTTGAACGAGTCGGACCCAACAACCTGCTGCTGCTGCTTCACAAACACTAACTACACAACATGTCAGGAACAAGCTGCTGCTGCTTCTGGAGTTTATGTCTGAAAACAGCTCATGTTTCCGATTTAACAAAACTGTTGCACTGAGCTCTTGTTTAGGCCTAACCCCCCCCCAAATCAGAAATTTGATCTGGAAATGCATCAATAAAATCTCATCATTTCCAATCCCTGGATCTCAAGTCACTCTCCCAGAGTGCCTTTCTGGTCTTGGCTCCGTTAGTTGTTGCCTTCTCTTCCTGTCCGAGTTCTCCTGCTGGCCACACTCTCCCTTTCCTGGCCTCAGCTTCTGTGCCCGTCACTGAAATGGATACTGAGCAAACCACTCTCGGCTTCTAACGCTTCATCTGGTCTGAATGTGAATCTGCTTGTCCCTCTGCTTCGTTTCACTCTCCCATTAACGTCTCCTTTCTCCCCCCCTACGCCTCTCAGATATCAACCTGAACTCTCCTAACAAGGGCCTCGGTGTGGATCACTCAGACACTCAGTCAGACGTGGTGGTGGTGGAGGGAGCGGTGGCCAACTCGGTCAACCCTCTTCCACCGGGCCTGACGGAGGAGGAGGCTGAGGAGCTCCGCACTGAGCTCACCAAGGTAAGAACCGTTCAACATCACCAGGTGTTTACATGTTACCTTCTTTCATAACCAATTAGAAAACGGGAAATTAAAAAACAAGTCATTATTTCGTTATCCATTTATGAATCTGAAACCAAAAATCAAATAACGGTTTGTTTTTCGTAGTTTGTATTTTTTGCTCAGATCAAACATAGGAAATGAAAAAACGGGTCATGGGCCGAACTTGGTTTGATATTTAATTTGTATGATTTGTTTGACCCGGAAGTTCTGTTGTGGTGAAACCCTCATTGTTGACATTTGATTAACGGATGTGTCGTCATATCCTTTATTTCTTTTTTCATCTCCACCTACACTCAATAAAATATGGTTTAGATTTTGGTCAAATGTCACTGTGACCTCAGTGAACACATTTTTTGAAATAACTCAATCATTAATTTGCTAATCATCATCAAATACAGTTTATACGTGTTACTAAATTTCAAGTCTTCACTACATACACTAACATACATTATGTGATATTGATGTAAGCTTGGTGGAGGTAAACAACTCTCAGGCGGTAATTCTGTTTTTTCTTTAGAGCAGCAAGACTGAAGACATTTACAAACATGACTCAGAGTAGAAGAGATGAGTTGGATTAGATTCTGCACTGGATGATCACGAGTATCATGAGTCAACATCTGTCTGTGAAAGAGCTGAACCTCCAGGAAGAGCTTCTAATGCCAGCCTCTCTCTCTGGTGGGTTTCAGGTGGAGGAGGAGATCAACACCCTGCGTCAGGTTTTATCAGCCAAAGAGAGACACGCCGCGGAGCTGAAGAGGAAGCTGGGCCTCAGCCCGCTGAACGAACTCAAACAGAACCTCACCAAGGGCTGGCAGGATGTACAGACCTCCAACGCGTATGTAGTCATCACACAGTTCATGTTGCTCTTAGACAGATGCTTGTTGTTTTTCTTCTAAAAAGGTTTAAATATTCACAACCAGCTTATGCTGAATCAAGGTTTGGTGCAAAGAGCCGATATCGAGCAGTTTGTGTTTCACGCGTTTTTTCAATTGGATGTTTTCTCTCAATCCAAATGTCCCAGTTTACTGGTCCTTGGTTACTGGAGTCGGTGGGATGAAGCAGGATATGAGCATTTGGTCATTTTAACCAACATAAAATAGAAAAATCCTTAATATTATTATCATTATCAAGGGGCCGTGACAGTCTGAGCTCAAAGTCTCATTTAAGTCTCATTAAAGATAATAAATTAAAGACTGTGGTTTGTTCAACTGTGAAAGTTGATTTACAACTCTGACATGTTTTCTATGCTCATTTTATGTTATTACATTCAAATTACAAAATGATAACAGGAATGTTCTTGACTGACAAACACAGTGAGTTTCTGGATGATGATGCTGAATTAGTTTAACCATCTGAACTATTTTTACTTCCTGTGATGTCATTTCCTGGAGAATATTCAAATGCATCGTTCAGCTGAAAGGTTCTGTACTGAAATTGTTTTTTTTTTAAATACAATATTGTCATGTTTTTATATATATTGATCCAAATAATCTTTAAATATAGACAAATATATAAAAATAAACTAAATATAAGTTATTTGAACGATGTACATTTATTTAGTTTTTGCGATATGAACATGTTTCTGTTCCTCTGGCGCTACAGTGCGTTGTCGTTGTCTCGCAGCGTAAAGGAATGACACGAGCGTACAACATGATGAAGACAGAGGCCAAAAGAATGAATGTTCTAAATATTATAGTTTTTATTTTAGACCCATTTAAACACCTTCATGCCGACAACAATCTCCCGCAGCATTTCGGGGAAGTTCCCTGGTGAGACCAACTGGAAATACCACATTTTACACGGCACATTAACAATACATTCTGAAGTGCTCATGAGCAACAACGTGATGAGGCGGGAGGCGGAGGCCTTGGCTTTCCAGTCCAAAAAGAATGAATTTTGTAGCTGTTATGTTTTTTATTTTAAATCGATTTAAACAGTTTTAATTATTGATCACCACAGCAGCTCACGACATTATGACTGAAGCACATCTTGATTTGAGGAATCTCGATCAATAACAGGGTCTTGGCACACGGGACACAGGCTGACAACCTGATGACTTTGAACGTGCACATGAATCCCTGAGCACATAATTATGGACGTTATTCAGATGATGATTAGAATTGAATTCATGATTAGCTAACGGAGCCGGGCTGCTCCGACAGCGTACCGCCCTCGTGTCTCTGTTTCTAGCTTTGTGAGAACCTCTGAGAAGTTGGGCGAGTGGAATGAGAGCGTGACCAGTTTGGATCTGTGAGTCCACGCTCTGTTCGCTGCTCGCTCACAGCTCGTACCGGGGCTTCTGCTGTGTTTGCTCTCTCACGCTCGTACTCACACTGTTCTCACCTCCTAACCATGTTTGAGAACGCTGCACATGTCCCTCGTCTGTGTTTGACTCCGTGTCTGGTAGCAGGTCGGTTATCCGTTGCAGGTCTTATAGTTTCTATACTCGAGTTGAATAAGATGCTGTAGAGGAGCACATGAATCGGATTTGGAGATTGTCAGAAGTTTTCCAGAAATCGGTCCAGATGTGATTGATCCCCACCTGTAACGGTGATTGGGCACATTTTGATATATGATGAGTTTAGTCTTGTTTATTTGAAAGTGTGTTTGACCCTGTTGAGGAACCTGCTGGGATTTACAGGGTTTCTGGGGGGTCTTAAAAAGTCTAATTCTGAGGGAAAGACTATGATATGTACTGTCTCTGTCTGTAGTTTGAGAGAGAACCTGTAGTTTCCAGGGTTCATCTGTATTCAACTACTTCACCTTGTCTTCAGTTGTTGAATTCTGGGGAAGTGTAAGTGATGCTGGGACTCTGATATCCCCTCATATCTGTTACACTTGACGTAGATCTTAAATTAAGAAGTTTTACAATTTTCTCTTCATATTAGCAACCTGTAATTACATTTTCAACTTGCCTCATTGAGCATGTTTGTGTGCAAGCTGAGGGGATAGAACTCAAACGTAAGGTTTTATTTTGTTCTAATACTCATCTGGCAGCCTTCTTAGCAGCAGCCATCAAGAAGTGGGGGTTATTTTACCGTGAGAGCAAAAATCGACCACCTACATTTAGAAAATCTGACTCCATCAAGAAGCCACTTACTGGTAATGTTTGCACATTAGGTGCTGGGCCTGAGGGAGGATGGAATGATATGGTGAGCAGCTGAGGCCGGATGTTGACCGTAAAGGAGGCAGTGACTCACCAACATTTGTAATTAGCCGTGTTTATGTGCTGGATATGATGTAACCCCACAGATGAAGGTAAAGGTGTAGCTCGTGGTCCGAGTCATAGGTTTGTCCATCAGGTGTTTGTATTAGAGATGGAGCGTCATTGTGCAAAATAAGAAATTAGCTGGTCACAACTTAGACGTATAAACTCTGCTCCATCTTAACAGAATAAATGAGCTCCGTAACGAGACGTCTGTGTCTGACCTTTAGTTTCCTCAGGGAGACGTTGTCATAGAGAAAACCTGAATCTGTGAGTTTTCTGCTGGTTTCCACAAGACGACGGCTGCTGCTGCTGCTGCTGCTGCTGCTGCTGCTGCTGCTGTGAGGTCTGAGGCTCATGGAAGTTTCCTCGTGGCTGCTCTGAATGAACTGAGATCACCAAGATCACAGAGTTCCTCTGAACTGACAGTGACGCTGTTCTCCACTTTAACACACACACGTCTTCACAAACCACATCAGCTGCACTGGTTTGTCATATTTATTCTACATGTACGTATATGCTCACACATCAGTGTGTTAATCCTCGACTACATATAAAGATGGACAGCGCGTCTCTGGAGTTTAAACATACGTTTTGTGGGGGTGAGAAGGAGAGAGCACTCGTTACTGCAGCTGCACATTTAAATGAGAGATTCACACAAAGTTTAGAGGAAGAGTTGCAGTTTAAAGTACAACCTGTTCAGATCATAGACCAAAAATAAAGATTAATAAAGAGACCACAAAAACTCACTTTTCTCACATTGAAAAATAGGAAGTTAACAGATACAAACGCTGCCATCTGGTGGTGGTGACGTCATTTGCAGTCAGTCTGTGCAGTTGTGATCGTAGAGCGCCAAGTTCCCGCCCACACACAGGCTCGACCAATCCTGAGTCAGTCTCAGCGGTCAAACATGACTAACTTATTAAAACCCAACTTATCAGGAAGATGAACACTTGAACATCAGAGAGATAAGAACGACCTGAAATGACAGAAACCGTCTTTCACAAACATTTATTTAACGTCTACTTGGATTTTTATAGTTTGGTCCTTGTCCCATCTGCTGACATGTATATGTAATAACACAGAAACAACAACAGTTATATCAACGTCAACGACAGCGATGATCTGAGTGCCCCCTGCTGTTTGACGTGAGGAGTGCACACCGCCCTTAAAAGAAGGGTCACATATCTGTGAATTTTACAAGTTAAAGTTTTATTTAACAGTCTAACAATTGCAGAACCATCAGTGCTAAAAATATATAAGATCAAATTGTGTATTTGTAGAATCGTGACACTTGTAATATCCACGTAGGAACACAAGCAGGACATTGTTGTTGTTTAGACCAACACACACACACACACACACACACACACACACACACAATGCTACACACACACACACACACAATGCTACACACAGCGCAGTAAGGTATGTGCTTGTGCCGCTCACCCACACATACACCCAGACTTGCTGCCTGCAGGAACAAAATGGGAGGAGAGGAAAGGAATGTGAGGGCGAGATGGAGAGGGGGGGGGGGGAGTGAGAGAGACGGGGTTTTGCTTAGTCATAGGACACGTGATGTCCAAAGAGAGAAATGGGTTATGAATTATGAAAACGCTGGAGGCACAAAGACTTGGAGATGGAAAAATCAATCACTCAAGGTCTGTGGCTTCAACGTTTTAATTGCTGCTGTGTCTTCGTTTCCAAGGTTCAGCATCAGTCTAAACATGTTTGTATTGTTTTCTTTCTGCCAAAGTATATTAGGGGAGAAATGATTTCAGAATTTAAGAAAATAAACCTCACCACCTTTTCTACATCCATCACTCAAGAAGTTTTAGAACAAGAAAAAAGAAACGCTTCACATACAAACCTCCAGATGTGAAAGAGAAAAACCCCTGTTTCACGATTGTTGTGTGTTTCTGCTGTGAGACAAACAGCAGTCACAGGGTGAAGTGTGTGTGTGTGTGTGTGTGGTGTGTAGTCACTGTGTTGTACAGTAAGCAGCCTTGTCCTGATGTAAGTCTGGACACAGACACCAGCCTTGTCTGAAGGTCTGAGACCAGAGCCATCTCCTGTAGCGCCCGACGTGTCCGATATGGATCCATAGACAATGAAAACCACGTTTCAGGCTGCTGTCACCGAGTCCGACGTGTTCGAGGCTCCACCAGACGAGAGGGAGATCTCCTGTCAGCCTCGTGTTGTCTCAGGAACACAAACACACTAACGTTCTCTTCCTAGACATTGTACAGGCAGGACTGTGTGTGTGTGGGGGGTGTGTGTGTGTGGGTGCATGAAGACTATTCAATACTTTTTATTGTCATTATTATCATTGTTCCATTATGGTAAGGGACTAGACAATGAGTGTCCTCACAAAGATACATGTATGTTTGTGAATCTTAAGGAATCATGTGAAATATCAGCTGTTTCCTGCCCTATGATTTTGCATTATGTTGTGGACTGTTGTCCCTTAATGATGAAAACCTTCCCCAGTGAGTTAAATAGTAGAGATCCTGGCTCCAGCTGCGTGCCCAGCACAGTGTGATCTCTACTGTGAGTGTGTGTCTGTCCCCTGTGTCATGATCCTGCTGTTGTGTCTTCAGATATCTGTCCGCCTCGGCCACTTTGGACGACATTACCCACTCTGAAGCGTGAGTTGACCCCTTTCTCTTCTCTCTTCTGTTTTGTTCGTTTGGTTTTGGGCAGGTGCTTTCTTATTTTATTTTATTCAGTTCTGCTTGTTTAAAGTGTACATCTTGTTTATAGTCGTGTTAGAGGCAAAATTAATATTGAGCTGATTTTACTGACGCACTGTAAATCACAGTTCGATTAGTTTTGTCTCATGTTTGCTGTGGTGGAATGGTTTGTTCTAATGTCCCACTTCTTCCCCCCCCCCCCCCCCCCCCCCCCCCCCCTCCCGTCTGTCTACCTTTCTTCATTCTTTCTTTCACTCCATCCATTTTGTTTTCTGTCTTCATTTGTCTCCCTCCCCTCCTCTTCCTCGCTGCTCCTCCTGTCCGGTTCTTTTTCTCCCCACTGTCCTACATCTTCTTTTCATTCCACTCCAACCATCTGTCCCCCCCTCTTCTCTTCCCATTGTTCTCTTTCCATTGTTCTTTCCCCACCCCTCTCTCTCTCTCTCTCTCTCTCCCTCTCTCTCTCTCTCCCTCTCTCTCTCTCTCTCTCTCTCTCTCTCTCTCTCCCTCTCTCTCTCTCTCTCTCTCTCTCTCTCTCTCTCTCTCTCTCTCTGTCCCTCTCTCTCTCTCTCTCTCTCTCTCTCTCTCTCTCTCTCTCTCTCTCTCTCTCTCTCTCTCTCTCTCTCTCTCTCTGTCTCTCTGTCTCTCTCTCTCTCTCTCTCTCCATCCCTCCCTCCGTCCCCTCTCTAGATACAAGAAGACTCAGGAGACTCTTTCCCAGGCAGGACAGAAAACCAGTGCAGCTATCAGCACAGTGGGCACGGCCATCAGCAGGAGGCTGGGCGATATGAGGTACAATGAAACGGAGCCAAAATGGCTGACGCTGGCTCGGCTACAAGAACAAATGAGCAGAGTGAACAGTGTTGAAAGAGAATGGTGCTTGACTGAAGATACTCATTCTGGAACAAGTCCCTTTCGGTGAAACAGCTGGAGGCCCAACACGACCCATTATTCTCTGGGAAATTGTGAAAAAAGAAAACTTCCCCTCTCACTATGTCAAAGAACGTGACTTTCCTGGATCAGCCCCCATTGTCCAGATCATGTCCAAATTTAATGAGTTCTCTCTTGACCCAGATCCCATGAATCCAACAAGAAACATGAAAACATGACCTCCTTGGTGGTAAAAAATCCACATCCCAGTGGCATTAATGCAGACGATGTTTCCGACATGCTGCTCCTCTGTAAGTGGAGATGGGATCTGAAGGAACACAGCAGAGGGACATACAAGAGACAATAATAACCATCATTTATAATCTAATCAAAACCAGTTTCAGTCTTATGATCGGGATTCTAGTTTCTTTAACTGAAAACCTTCTCATCTTCACTTTGAATCCAGCTGAGTCATGAGTCACTGCATCACTGTCCACTGCTCATCTTTTCTGTAGCTGTGTGTGTGTGTGTGTGTGTGTGTGTGTGTGTATATATATATAGATATATATATATACACACACACACACACACACACACACACACACACACACACACACACACACACACACACACACACACACACACACACACACGTAAACTACCTTCTGTTTTCTTATCTCAACCAGTAGGTGGTGCTGTAGAGACACTAACACTTTCCTAAACTCAGTGGGTCGACACGATTTAACTTGTTTTCACATGAGAAACACAGATACACAAAATGTGTGAAAACAGCTTCACTGACCCACAGTCATACAACAGGAGCACAACAGTCACATCAAACTGAATGGAACTAGGCCGGAGTTTAATGAGTTGTGAGTTTTTGTTGCTTCATGTAACACAGAGAAGAACATTGAGTGACTGAAGACGCCTGAACCACTAACTCCTTCATGTTCCTGTTTCTGACGAGGCCTCGTTGACTCACATCGCCGTCTCTAATTATATTAAAGTTTCCACTCAGACACACACATTGAAGTTTGCTCTTCAAGTGTGTGTGTGTGTGTGTGTACTTATGTGGCAGTGTGCATACGTGTGTGTGTAACTGTTTCCTCTTCATGTGTCCGTCATGTCCATCGCTGCTTGTCGCACGTTTTCCTTGTTCGTCCAAACTTTTTCTCTGATGCACTTTTAGTTCTTGTTTAGTTTGTAGATAGACGAGTGCACGTTGTGCTGAAACCTGTGGAACTATAATCTTCATTTGTTTTTGACAAGGAGAGAAAACACGTTTCTGCGGCTGCACATGTGTGAGAGATTCAGACAAAACTTACATCAAGAGTTTGTGTTTCAAATAGAATCATAGACTGAAAATAAAGAGCGACGACATCTTCACTTCCTCACACAGGAAGAATAATATCTGCATTAGTGTGAACAGGACGGAAGTGTCCCTGCTATTGTCCTTCTCTGGGGTTACGCTGCTGTGTCTCACCCGCTCTGTCTCACCTGCTGTCTCACCTGCCGTGTCTCACCTGCCGTGTCTCAGCTTCTGTGTCTCAGCTTCCGTGTCTCACCTACTGTCTCACCTACTGTCTCACCTGCTGTCTCACCTGCTGTCTCACCTGCTGTCTCACCTGCTGTGTCTCACCTGCCGTGTCTCACCTGCTGTCTCACCTGCTGTCTCACCTGCTGTGTCTCACCTGCCGTGTCTCACCTGCTGTCTCACCTGCTGTGTCTCACCTGCCGTGTCTCACCTGCTGTCTCACCTGCCGTGTCTCACCTACTGTCTCAGCTTCTGTGTCTCACCCGCCGTGTCTCACCTGCCGTGTCTCACCTGCCGTGTCTCACCTGCCGTGTCTCACCCGCTGTGTCTCACCCGCTGTCTCACCTGCTGTGTCTCACCTGCCGTGTCTCACCCGCTGTGTCTCACCTGCCGTGTCTCACCCGCTGTGTCTCACCCGCTGTGTCTCACCTGCTGTCTCACCTGCTGTCTCACCTGCTGTGTCTCACCTACTGTCTCACCTGCCGTGTCTCACCCGCTGTGTCGTCCTTTGTCTCATTGTGGTTTGATTTGTCCTTGCTGCTGCTCCTGCCTCACTCTCTCTTCTTTTTGTTTTGAATGGCTGCCTTGGTTTTTCCTGCAGAGCTCTACCTTTCTCGAATTCCTTTGGGTAAGACTAACACGTCAGTCCTGTGGCGAACTTACATTTGATTCAGGTGTTTAGGACACGATGAGTTTCCTCCTGCACGCGGATGTGAGGCACGTTAACCTCTGCTGTTGTTTTAATAATGACGAGTTTCTTTAACCCTCAAAAACCGAGCAGTCCATTGATCAAACCCAAGATGAAATCCCTGTGGAGCAGTTTATGATGGCGGCACCTTAACGCTGCCAGCGGGCCGACTCCCTCTGCCGGGCTCTCAGGAGAACCTCCTTGTTTCTGTGCCAGCGCTGGTTCTGCTTCAAACCAAGAATCGCTTGGCAAACAGAAAACCATGTGCAGGCCTCTCTGTCTCTGGGGGTTAAAGGAAATACTGGTTTCTTGTGCCTGTGTTTTAGCATTTGTAACTTTTCATTGTGACTGAAAACTTAGAGAATGCATTGTTTTTAACACAGAACTTATTAACCTTGTAAAAACTGTGTAATGGTTTAGGACAAATACACAAAGTCTGAGACAGTTGAAGTTGAGTTTGTTGTGTTGAGTCGTTGACATTTCTGTATGAAGCAATGTCTTAACTTTGACTTGCTGCAGTGTGTGTCTGTCTGTCTGTGTGTGTGTGTCTGTCTGTCTGTGTGTGTTTTGCCACTGCTTGCTTTAACACTTACACTTCTCTGTCTCCTCTTTAACGCTTTCAAAGTAGCAACTATTCCATTCGCCACTCGATAAGTATGCCCGCCATGAGGTAAAGTAACACACTGATCTGCTGCTCTCTGTCTCTATCTGTGTCTGTGTCTCTGTCTCTGTGTCTCTGTCTCTCTCTCTGTCTGTCTCTGTGTCTCTCACTCTGTCTCTCTGTCTGTCTCTCTCTCTCTGTCTCTCTCTCTGTCTCTCTGTCTGTCTCTCTCTCTCTGTCTGTCTCTGTCTCTCTCACTCTCAAAGCTTTAATCTGGTCCAATCAGAATGGAGCAGTTGATGTACTTCACCAACCTGTTTTTTTATGTAACATTTTTATTTTGAATTTCACAGGAAACATGAGTCATTAGTTTATTTCCTAACGATCTCTGGTTCAGTGTTTCTATGATGAGCTCGTGTTCTGCACTGTGAACATGTTGTGTTCAAATCAGATTCCTTAAACCACATCTAGAAAAACCTTCATTGTAAAAAGTCCCACGTGTAAACTGTAAACTGTTTTGTTTTATGTTTCTAGTTTTTGTCTCTTCAGTTTTCATGAGTTGTGGTTATTTCATTTTCATGTGATGTTTACATGAATCTAATTGTCTCTGCTCTGCAGGAATTCTGCGACCTTCAAGTCATTTGAGGACAAAATGGGGAACCTGAAGGTGAGAAGACGAGCGGCTTGTGTTTGACAGTTATTAATAAGTTAATCAGGTATATTTATCCAATCAGAGCTGGAAAATTAAGATAAATGTGAAAAGAACATATAAACTTCTGAGGAAGAAATATTCTTTGAACCATCTGATATTTATGTTGTAGCATCACAAACTTACAAAGTGTTAATTTGGTGATTTCACCGACTTTAAGTAAAATGTATTTTCTTTGATTTCAGGGATTTTATTGATTTTATTCCATATAAGTTAAAAGTATCGGTCAAGAGATTCACTCCAGATCTATAGAATCTCGCTTGTCTAATAAATTCAGGTGTTCAGATGAGAGCTACAATTAAATTATTGTTATTGATGAATCCAACAATCTTTTTTCTTGATTCATTGATATGTTCTATGAATTGTCAGAAAGTTTATTTTTAACTTGAGTCTTCAGTGTTTGATTTGAAAACAGGACCAGTAACTCCCTCTGCTCCGCCTCTGCAGTACAAGGTCGTCGGCCCCAGAGGGAACGGGGACGCCATCGGCTCCCCCACCGACACCACCTCCACTCAGGAGAATCCGCCTTTCTGAACGCACACCGCCTCTTCCACTTCCTGTTCCTCCTCCCCCTCCTAGCTGCCACCTTCCTTCATGACCTGAGACTGTACTGTTATCACCTCACACGGCAGGGTCCGCCCTGACCTTTGACCCTCCGCCTCACCTCCACTCACTCGCCCCAAAGCGCCGACAGGCAGAGGCGGCGGACTTGTGAGTTTGAGGTCAACCTTCACTCCTCTGCCTCGCTGTTGAAAAAATAATTGTTGATCTCTCGACCTGAATAATTTACCGACTCGTCGCCTTTAGTCCCATCATCACTTCCTCCCTGGTCAGATCCTCACGTCCGCATTCGTCCAAACAAACGCATCAGCTGATCATCGAGGAAAACTGAAGGAAAACCAAGATGTTCGCCAAACTAAATTCATTGTTCATTTTGGCCTGGAGTTGTTTTAGAAATACTTGGTTCCCCCAGACGTCACGGGGCCCAGAGCGAGTTCAGTTAGTTTGTAAAGATTTGATCCCGTTTGACCTGAACCCGACGTTTCCCCTGCAGGTGAGGGTTTTGTTCAGGAAGCAGGAGATCTGCATCCTGAGGGAGGAGGAGGATTTTATGGGCATAAGAAAAACCGTTGATTCGCTGCTTAGATCTAATATTTCTGTCAACTTTCTCTCTGACTTCTTCAGTCGTGAGCGTCACCTTCTACCCAACTCGTCCCCAGTTTCACTCACTGGTCAGAGGTCAGTGGTCTGACTGGGGCGGGGGGGAGGGGGAGGACCTACTACTGCTACATGCATGTGCACATCTCATCTCAGTTGAACCATAACAACCATGCAAAGACGACCAAGGTCTTCTGTAAAAAAACAGAAAAAATAAAACCTTAAACCATTTTGTATTATAAACTATTTTACACTGCTTTGCATAATGTTTTTACATAACTTTTATCAATATGTATAAATATATATGAATAAATCTATCGTCAGCGCTGCTGCGGGGGGGTAGTGATCCAGTAAAAAGCAGGAGGCGAAACTTTAAGAATGTTTCCGTTTCACAGACACGAGACGCTGACTCCGTCTGCGGCCGGTTGTCCTGCTTTTATTCTAAAATGAAAACGTTTGAGAAACTGACTCGTTCCCGTGGATGTGAAGCCGTCGGGGGGGGGGAGGAGGAGGAACATGGAGGTGCGTTTGGTTTCAGCTGCAGCACGGTGACATTTGCCAGCCGATCTAAAACCTTCTGTAGGAGCGACGGAGTTTCTCTCGACTGTTCCCTCGGCTGTTCCCTCGGCCGTTCCTTCTGCTGACGATGGGAGACGATGCTTTGCTGTGTAACACTATCGGCGCTTTTCTATCGGCCTTACTCACTTTAAACGTTTCACCCGTTCTTTAGCTGTAGAACACAACGTTCTGTTTGTTTTGTATTTGTCTTTGTGGAACAGACTGGTTGGATGAAGGAAGGGGAGTTGGAGTCTGACGGGTCCTTTTACAAACATCTCGCTGCTGAAGCTTTGCCAACAAGCCCTCAATGCACTTCTGTTAACACACTAAATGTCCTGATGGTGCACACACGCTGCACGAGGCCAAAAGAAACACACAATCACAGTTGCTCTTATTGTTGTAGACCTGCACCGCCCCAACACACACACGCACACGTTGTGATGCCACAGTCGCTCTCGGGCGTCTCTGAGTCCGTCACTGACGCCTGAGTCGTGCAGCACCGTCACTTTTCTCTTGAATGTGGAAAAAGAAGAAAGTCGTTTTCTAGTGTTTTCGTTTCTCTGGCACAAAGTTCGCTGATACACGGGCAACACTGCCTCTAGTGGTGAAACCTCCCAGACAACGTGGAGCCCAGATGTGGCTCTGCACCATCAGCTGAAGGTTCATGATGACGTGTGACCTCCGGCTCTGTGGAGGAACAAACCCTGAACCCTCAAAATGTGGCTCAGTGTCAGATGCTGTTTTTTGAGGCAGCAGAAAAGTTTCATCGTTGCCAAACGTCCGTCTCGAAGTGTCATGAGTCGACGAGTGCTTTAGGAACCGGGGTCGTCATAATGATTCCTTCACAGGAAGATTTCAACTTGAGCCATAGATTTAAACCGTTCAGGTCAACGTGAACACGATGTCTGCAAACGTTAGGTAACAGAACTAATGTGAAATTAAGAGTTGACTGAAAGGCTCATTGAAGAAAGAACGTGCACTCGATTCGTGGTGAAGTGAACTTTTTAAATGTGTTGACTGGATCCTGAGCAACGTCTGAGAGACGACTGGGAGCACTGGTTCATTCTGGAGTCGCTGTGTTCGATGTTGGATCATTCAGCGTTGCTCTCGTGTCCTCGTCTCTAAACGTCACCACGTCTTTTATTCAGGTAGAAACTGGCTGAAATATAAAAATGATTTAAGGCCGTTAATATTTTCGATCATGAAATGATTCCAGCCAAAATTTCCCAGGAAGATTTAAACTTATAGAAAAAAAAAAGAGACGAGATACAAAGGTGAAATAAAAACACATTTTAAAAAACCAACTTCCCGTCAAACTGCTTCAGATTCGATCATTTGCGTATTTTCTTGTTTTGTGTTGATCGTTTTGTTAGTTGATATTTTTCTGTTCGGTTGAGCATAGTTTCCTTTTACTTTCTGTAGATGTGGATTCAAGAGAATGATCATATGTATAATTAATCTACCATCAGTTAAAAGCAAATGTTTAAACATGTTACAACTCTCTGACTTTGTGCTTTGCCAACATGAGAACGCAGACGCTCACTACAAGACGTTTATATCTAAAGTCATTTATTTCAGCTTTCACTCCAAAAAATCTCATTTAAAAATAGATTAAAGTGTGAATTGCAAATAAAACGAGCTTTGGGATTATAATCTGTGAATCAGTCGTGGGACTCTGGATAGAAAAGGATTATGTACTTTTCTTTCAGTTTAAATTTGAGTTTTGGTGCCAATGGGAAGTGCAGCTGGGCGACAGGAGAATATACTCATAGCTTTATTTAGTTCCAGCTGATGTAGATTATTAAAAGGGATCAGATGTGGAAGCTTATGATTAAAATCAGTTTTTGGTTTTGTTGTATATGTTTGGATATCAATAAAGCATTCCTTTAAATGACAAAGTGTTGTGCTTCAATTATTAAAATCTGAACTTGAAATTAACCCAGAATTTACTTGGGTTATTAACAAATGTTTGAATGTGTCTGTTTAACACTCTTAAGGTTTTATCTTCTGTATCTTCATTCACCAGCTCTGATATTTAAACACACTCAGTTTATGCTCGAGCTAATGACACTTTCTCTGAAACCATATTTATGGGTTTTATACTGTTTTACTTTAATAGAACAGATGCATAGTTTTATGTGTGTGGAGCTGGATGATGACATGTATCATCAGACAGTTCAGAGACAGGAACAGGTTTGTAATAAACATGATGGATCTGTGAACATGTTAGACAGAAGGGTCACTTCATGTTTCTATACAACAAGTGTTCTATCATCATGAACTTCAGCAGACACACAACCCTGCATGTACAGTATAATGTAATGAGCACAAACCTGATCAGAAACATGAACATTTGAACATGCATAAGAACTACTGACATGTACTTAGCGTGTTTGGTTTCTGTCTCATCTGCTTCATCTTCGGCAGCTGTCATATCGACCGTGTTCCTTTATGGTCCTTGCTCTAAATATGTTGTGTGTCTGTCACTAGAACACGAGTCACAATGAAGACTTGTGTTGTCGTGGCCGGGTGATGAAGATGATGGAATCCACTGGTGACAGAAATCCACTGGTGACAGGAATCCACTGGTGACAGGAATCCACTGGTGACAGAAATCCACTGGTGACAGGAATCCACTGGTGACAGAAATCCACTGGTGACAGAAATCCACTGGTGATAGAAATCCACTGGTGACAGGAATCCACTGGTGACAGGAATCCACTGGTGATAGAAATCCACTGGTGACAGGAATCCACTGGTGATAGAAATCCACTGGTGACAGAAATCCACTGGTGATAGAAATCCACTGGTGACAGAAATCCACTGGTGACAGGAATCCACTGGTGACAGGAATCCACTGGTGATAGAAATCCACTGGTGACAGGAATCCACTGGTGATAGAAATCCACTGGTGACAGAAATCCACTGGTGATAGAAATCCACTGGTGACAGAAATCCACTGGTGATAGAAATCCACTGGTGTCTGCGCAGGTTTGAATTCTGAATTTAAAATCTTTCTGTCAGACTAAACACTACAGTTCATACATTTGACCACAAGAGAGCGCTGCAGTCATTCCAGGGAGATGGTTCAGTCCACAGGACCAGTCTGTTGTTCAGTCTGTTGGTTCAGTCTGTTGTTCAGTCTGTTGGTTCAGTCTGTTGTTCAGTCTGTTGGTTCAGTCTGTTGGTTCAGTCTGTTGTTCAGTCTGTTGGTTCAGTCTGTTGGTTCAGTCTGTTGTTCAGTCTGTTGTTCAGTCTGTTGGTTCAGTCTGTTGTTCAGTCTGTTGGTTCAGTCTGTTGTTCAGTCTGTTGTTCAGTCTGTTGGTTCAGTCTGTTGTTCAGTCTGTTGGTTCAGTCTGTTGTTCAGTCTGTTGGTTCAGTCCACAGGACCAGTCTGTTGTTCAGTCTGTTGTTCAGTCTGTTGGTTCAGTCTGTTGTTCAGTCTGTTGTTCAGTCTGTTGGTTCAGTCCACAGGACCAGTCTGTTGTTCAGTCTGTTGGTTCAGTCTGTTGTTCAGTCTGTTGGTTCAGTCTGTTGTTCAGTCTGTTGGTTCAGTCTGTTGTTCAGTCTGTTGGTTCAGTCTGTTGTTCAGTCTGTTGGTTCAGTCTGTTGTTCAGTCTGTTGTTCAGTCTGTTGGTTCAGTCCACAGGACCAGTCTGTTGTTCAGTCTGTTGGTTCAGTCTGTTGTTCAGTCTGTTGTTCAGTCTGTTGGTTCAGTCTGTTGTTCAGTCTGTTGGTTCAGTCTGTTGGTTCAGTCTGTTGTTCAGTCTGTTGGTTCAGTCTGTTGTTCAGTCTGTTGGTTCAGTCCACAGGACCAGTCTGTTGTTCAGTCTGTTGTTCAGTCTGTTGGTTCAGTCTGTTGTTCAGTCTGTTGGTTCAGTCCACAGGACCAGTCTGTTGTTCAGTCTGTTGGTTCAGTCTGTTGTTCAGTCTGTTGTTCAGTCTGTTGGTTCAGTCTGTTGTTCAGTCTGTTGGTTCAGTCTGTTGGTTCAGTCTGTTGTTCAGTCTGTTGTTCAGTCTGTTGGTTCAGTCTGTTGTTCAGTCTGTTGGTTCAGTCTGTTGTTCAGTCTGTTGGTTCAGTCTGTTGTTCAGTCTGTTGGTTCAGTCCACAGGACCAGTCTGTTGTTCAGTCTGTTGTTCAGTCTGTTGGTTCAGTCTGTTGTTCAGTCTGTTGGTTCAGTCCACAGGACCAGTCTGTTGTTCAGTCTGTTGTTCAGTCTGTTGGTTCAGTCTGTTGTTCAGTCTGTTGTTCAGTCTGTTGGTTCAGTCTGTTGTTCAGTCTGTGGTTCAGTCTGTTGGTTCAGTCTGTTGGTTCAGTCTGTTGTTCAGTCTGTTGTTCAGTCTGTGGTTCAGTCTGTGGTTCAGTCTGTTGGTTCAGTCTGTTGTTCAGTCCACAGGACCAGTCTGTTGGTTCAGTCTGTTGGTTCAGTCTGTTGTTCAGTCTGTTGGTTCAGTCTGTTGTTCAGTCTGTTGGTTCAGTCCACAGGACCAGTCTGTTGTTCAGTCTGTTGTTCAGTCTGTTGGTTCAGTCTGTTGTTCAGTCTGTTGTTCAGTCTGTTGGTTCAGTCCACAGGACCAGTCTGTTGTTCAGTCTGTTGGTTCAGTCTGTTGTTCAGTCTGTTGGTTCAGTCTGTTGTTCAGTCTGTTGTTCAGTCTGTTGGTTCAGTCTGTTGTTCAGTCTGTTGGTTCAGTCTACAGGACCAGTCTGTTGGTTCAGTCTGTTGTTCAGTCTGTTGGTTCAGTCTGTTGGTTCAGTCTGTTGTTCAGTCTGTTGGTTCAGTCTGTTGGTTCAGTCTGTTGTTCAGTCTGTTGTTCAGTCTGTTGGTTCAGTCTGTTGGTTCAGTCTGTTGTTCAGTCTGTTGGTTCAGTCTGTTGTTCAGTCTGTTGGTTCAGTCTGTTGTTCAGTCCACAGGACCAGTCTGTTGGTTCAGTCTGTTGGTTCAGTCTGTTGTTCAGTCTGTTGGTTCAGTCTGTTGTTCAGTCTGTTGGTTCAGTCCACAGGACCAGTCTGTTGTTCAGTCTGTTGGTTCAGTCTGTTGTTCAGTCTGTTGTTCAGTCTGTTGGTTCAGTCTGTTGTTCAGTCTGTTGGTTCAGTCTGTTGTTCAGTCTGTTGTTCAGTCTGTTGGTTCAGTCTACAGGACCAGTCTGTTGGTTCAGTCTGTTGTTCAGTCTGTTGGTTCAGTAATGTTGGTTCAGTCTGTTGTTCAGTCTGTTGGTTCAGTCTGTTGGTTCAGTCTGTTGTTCAGTCTGTTGGTTCAGTCTGTTGTTCAGTCTGTTGGTTCAGTCTGTTGTTCAGTCTGTTGGTTCAGTCCACAGGACCAGTCTGTTGTTCAGTCTGTTGTTCAGTCTGTTGGTTCAGTCTGTTGTTCAGTCTGTTGTTCAGTCTGTTGGTTCAGTCCACAGGACCAGTCTGTTGTTCAGTCTGTTGGTTCAGTCTGTTGTTCAGTCTGTTGGTTCAGTCTGTTGTTCAGTCTGTTGGTTCAGTCCACAGGACCAGTCTGTTGTTCAGTCTGTTGGTTCAGTCTGTTGTTCAGTCTGTTGGTTCAGTCTGTTGTTCAGTCTGTTGGTTCAGTCTGTTGTTCAGTCTGTTGGTTCAGTCTGTTGTTCAGTCTGTTGTTCAGTCTGTTGGTTCAGTCTGTTGTTCAGTCTGTTGTTCAGTCTGTTGGTTCAGTCTGTTGGTTCAGTCCACAGGACCAGTCTGTTGTTCAGTCTGTTGTTCAGTCTGTTGGTTCAGTCTGTTGGTTCAGTCCACAGGACCAGTCTGTTGTTCAGTCTGTTGTTCAGTCTGTTGGTTCAGTCTGTTGTTCAGTCTGTTGGTTCAGTCTGTTGGTTCAGTCTGTTGTTCAGTCTGTTGGTTCAGTCTGTTGGTTCAGTCTGTTGTTCAGTCTGTTGGTTCAGTCCACAGGACCAGTCTGTTGTTCAGTCTGTTGTTCAGTCTGTTGGTTCAGTCTGTTGGTTCAGTCTGTTGTTCAGTCTGTTGGTTCAGTCCACAGGACCAGTCTGTTGGTTCAGTCTGTTGGTTCAGTCTGTTGTTCAGTCTGTTGGTTCAGTCCACAGGACCAGTCTGTTGTTCAGTCTGTTGTTCAGTCTGTTGTTCAGTCTGTTGGTTCAGTCTGTTGGTTCAGTCCACAGGACCAGTCTGTTGTTCAGTCTGTTGGTTCAGTCTGTTGGTTCAGTCTGTTGTTCAGTCTGTTGTTCAGTCTGTTGGTTCAGTCTGTTGTTCAGTCTGTTGTTCAGTCTGTTGGTTCAGTCTGTTGGTTCAGTCCACAGGACCAGTCTGTTGTTCAGTCTGTTGTTCAGTCTGTTGGTTCAGTCTGTTGTTCAGTCTGTTGGTTCAGTCTGTTGGTTCAGTCTGTTGTTCAGTCTGTTGGTTCAGTCTGTTGGTTCAGTCTGTTGTTCAGTCTGTTGGTTCAGTCTGTTGTTCAGTCTGTTGTTCAGTCTGTTGTTCAGTCTGTTGTTCAGTCTGTTGGTTCAGTCTGTTGTTCAGTCTGTTGTTCAGTCTGTTGGTTCAGTCTGTTGTTCAGTCTGTTGTTCAGTCTGTTTCTAAATGACATGTTTCACAGTTGTTATTAACATACCACGTGTTTCTGATTGTTCTTATAATTCATAAATCTGTGTTGATATTTGGCTTCAGTATTCTTCCTCACTTACTTGTGTCTTTAAATCACCTTAAACTTAAAATATCTGTATTGTTAACTTCTCCATTAGCACATATGTCTTTACAGTTTTTATATAATATAATAACTGGAACTGGGTCTGACATATAATATATAATTTGATGTAATATATAATCTTATATAAGATATAATAATTGGAACAGGGTCTGAAGTCATATAATATGATATATAATTTAATATATAATAACAGAAACAGGCTCTGACCTGCTCTGCTGCAGTGTGTGGCCCCGCCCCTCGTTGTCTTGCAGCTCCGGACCCCGCCCCTCGCTGCCTGTGATTGGCCGGTGCGCGCTGCCCTGTGACGTCAGCCCCTCCCGGGTATATAAGCTCCTCTCCTCCATTAGAGCAGAATCTGTAGAGAAGCTTCGGGACGTCGCTCGGAGACATTTCCTCTGGACTCGTCCTCCAATGGGCCCCGTCGCCTGTAGCGTCTGCCCCCCCAGCCTCTGACCGACTCGTCCCGCTGCTGCCGCCCGGCGTCCAGCGCGTCTGCTCCGGGAGAGGTGCGTGATGCTGCGGGGAGGGGGGGGGGCGAGCTAACATGCTAACGATGCTAGATGATGCTTAGTAAACACAACATGGTGGAATCAGCTGTTTTCTACTGTGACGTTTCATCCTGTGGACATCAGACATGTCGTCATCACAGAGGAACTGACCCCCACAGGAAACAACGTGTTTAGCATCATGTCGGTGATTCTGTCAGTTGGTCACGAGCTGTTGTGATGAGCCTCAGGTTTGTTGTTGTCTGCTGAGATGATCTCATCATGTGAGTCTGCTGAGACTGATCCTCCAGTTGGCTGATCCACAATCAGTCATCGAGCTGATCCAGAATCAGTCATCAGTCACCGAGCTGATCCAGAATCAGTCATCGAGCTGATCCAGAATCAGTCATCAGTCATCGAGCTGATCCAGAATCAGTCATCGAGCTGATCCAGAATCAGTCATCGAGCTGATCCAGAATCAGTCATCAGTCATCGAGCTGATCCAGAATCAGTCATCGAGCTGATCCAGAATCAGTCATCAGTCATCGAGCTGATCCAGAATCAGTCATCGAGCTGATCCAGAATCAGTCATCAGTCATCGAGCTGATCTCAGATGTAACATCATCCTTATAAGTCTGTTTTGAGTTGTATGTGTTGATTTGTTTAAGATCTGTAGATCTGTAGATCTGAAGCTGATCATCACATTTCAGTTTGATAACTTTATGGATATTTCAGTTCCTCTCTGATGAGGCCGGGACCTTCAGGCTGCAGCTACTTGCACAGAGAACCCTTCAGAGTGAATGTAAACATGAATATGAGTAAAATGTTCATGTTTGTATTAAGAATCGTGTAAATGTGAGAAGTTGTTTTATGCTTGAATATGATGAACGTGTGTTCAGAGGATCAAACCTCGTACATGGAATCAAGTACAACACGTCAACTCTGTGTGTTTATACAACTTTAAATTAAATCCAGTGTAAATAAAACTTATCACCACTGGAAATCTGATCAGGAATAAACAGCGTTTTTCTTGGTCAGTTATGTTAATTCAGTCAGTTATGAAATGTTTGGATCGACTGGTTGTTTAACGGCTGCAGCTCCGTGTGGACGACTAAAGAAACGAGACTCGGCCGTTTGAGCCTCACGTTAAAAGCTCGACTCATTTAGAATAATAAAAACCAGTTGGATCTGAACATTTTCCACATATTCTGATCTTTAATGTGTAAAGATGTGATTATTTACACGTTCCTCTGATGTTCGACTGTAACGAGGAGCTTTAATAAAACGTCTCTGTCCTCTGCAGGTTTCCATCAAGCACAACCTACAGCGACCAGCGACAGGAGAATGGCAGCGATTCCAGCGGGCGGTTCTCTTGTGGCAACAACTGACTACTACCGAAGTGAGTCTCTCGCCCCCTATAGGCTGCTGTTAAGTTAACACTCTCACTTGTTGTTACTCCTACTGCAGAAGTAATTAAATGATTGTACTGATTGAACTCTTAGAAACTTTCAAATATGAGTTCTGCTGAATTTCAAAAGAATCATTTCCTGTGTGTTATTAACATTAGATTTAAAGTCATTTCCATTAAATCCACGATTGAACTTTGGGTTTGAACAATGCTGGAAACATTTAGATTTATTAATCAATCACATTTTATTTGTATATCCCATATTCACAACTCACAGTTTGTCTCATAGAGCTTAACAAGCTTTTATGTATAAGTACACAAGTCAACAGAATATATAACACAAGACATTTTGATTACCACACGTTCCATCTCTAACAGAAGCTGCGTGATCCTCCCATCGATTCTCTTTGTAACGTCAGGGCCTTGTTTTAAATAGTTGGAGTGAAGGAAACAGTCCAGTCACTCCAGGCAACTCCCTTCCTGTCTGTCTGTGTTCTTGTGTCTCTAACGTCCTGAGAGATGACATGTTTGGTTTCAGACTTATATTTAGAACCTGTATAAGAAGGGGGGGGGGGGGGGGTCCTGCATCTGCAGCATGTGTTTGTATTCGGGCTCCGCAGACCATAACCCGTCTGATCAAACCAGGAGCTGCAGCCTGGCAGCCGCCCTCGGGCTGTGGTCACGTACCAGAGCAAAGTGGATCTGAGTTTTGTGTCCATGAGCAGGAACATTAAGATCTGGACTCAAATGAGATTCGTACAAAATGAGCCGTGAGTCCAGTAAGGAAAAGTGAGGCTTCTGACATCTCAGCAGCCGGTTCGATCCCAGTTCCATCCCAGTTCCATCCCAGTTCCATCCCAGTTCGATCCCCTAATGCCAACGTGTCCTCGGGCAAAACACTGAATCTGCCATGCGATGCACTGTATGAATATGAATCTGTATGTGGTCGTCAAGACTAGAAAAGTTCTATATAAATACGGACCTGAAGTTCCAGTCTGAAAACATCAGTGACTAACGCCTCTCTTCTCCGGCTCCCCCCCGCAGGGCGCATCGGCTCTACGTCCAGCAGCAGCTCTTGTGGCAGTTCAGAGTTCAGCGGGGAGGTCATCCCTCACCACCCAGGTACGAGAACTCCTGAAAGCCCCTGAATGTGTTAACGCTCTGCTCCAGATGAAATCCAGCTGCTCCAGAGGATTAAACCCTTTAGTGTAGGTGAGGACAGATCCGTCTCAGGAACAACCACCACAGGATCGTATCACTGCACGTTTCTGTGCGTCAGTGTCTCCACTGCTTCCTGTTTGGGACCAAACATTCGTGATTTGTCACCGTTACTCACTGATGTTGTAATATTGCTTCAGTTTGAGTAACTTCTGGATTTCTGTGGTTGAGTCATCTGTTGATGTTGTAGTAGGTCCTTTCTGCTCCGACCAGGATTTCATTCTCCTCAAGAAGGAGGATTGAATTTAAACTGCGCCTCTAGCACTCGCTGGTCAGGATGTAGATGGTGGTGACCAGTGGTGACCAGTGGTGACCAGTGGTGACCCTCTGCACCAGTTCATACCTGCTGACTTTGACCATGGTCTCAGTGCAGCCGCATGTGAAAACCTTCTGTGATGGTGAAGGATTGTGTTGGCTCGTCTGTTTTAAAACCGCAGGGTCAGCTTTTTAATGGCTGCTAACACTGTATATATACACACACACACACAGACACACACACACACACAGACAGACACACACACACACACACACACACACACACACACACACACACACACACTCTCCCTCTGTCTCGCTCTGTCAGTGCTGTACATGAAAGTAGGTGAAAGGGGAAATGTGGGCGTGTGCAGTCGGCTCAGTTCACTGTTTTTCTTTAGTGCAGTTCAGTTATTAATAACGATTCAAAAGACAAAACGTACACACTTATAAATGTTAGTGTGAGAAATCAAATGTACTTTTTCTTCAGAAATCTAGTTAAACCTCTGGACCTTTTTTATTTAGATCTATTTCATCTAGTAAACTCCAGTGGAGCAGATGAGGGCGGCGGCTCAGCGCTGTGGAGCGACACCATGTTGAGTCAGTTTCCGGCCCACAGCAGTCGGACTGTTCAGTCAGCTGTTCAGTCAGCTGTTCAGTCAGCTGTTCAGTCAGCTGCTCCGTTTGGGAACTCTTCGTTCTGCCTCTCGACAGGCGCTGGGACTTTTCCTCGGCTCCTCACAAAGACCAAAGTGTCTTTAACGCTCTTAAACCTTCATCCACCACATCTGAGTGTTCAAATGTGGAATAAAGAGGACGACTCCTGTTAGTGAAGCTTCTCGCACTCACCAGGATGAGCATCGTCCTGAGAGCTGCACGTTAAACAAGCTGCTCTGATAGAATCTGAAAGGAAACGGACGGAGGTCTGAACTTAGTGTCGTCCTCCTGTGTCTCCGCAGGACTCCCCAAGCAGGACTCTGGACACTGGTGGTCCAGCTTCTTCTTTGGGAAGCAGCCAGGGATGACCCCTCTGACGGAGGAGGCACAGCTGAAGTAAGTATCGGCCGATCACTGATCTATAACAAGGTTTCATCTTGAAACTCTGCTGACGAGTCCGGACCAGCTCTGAACATAAAGCTGAAATATTCCTTATACAAGATAATCTAACCTCTGAGGGTCACATGTCTCAGTCATGTTAAGGCCGTGACTGGTCCCTGTGTAAATGAGTTGATCCCAGTGAAGATGGACGCTAGGTCTCGACCCGGTTCTCCAGGGCTCACACAGAACCGCTCAGTGTCTCTCTGTGGTTCTCAGGGCGGGGGTTCCGGGTGCGGTGACGAACGGTCAGATCACCTGCGTTGCCAGGGAGATGGTGATGCACCGCCAGGTGAGTGAGAGCAGCGACGCAGGAAGCCCCACCTCCTCCTGATCCTGCCGCCTCACTCCGACCCACGCCACACCTCGGGGGAGGGGAATCAAACCAACGACCAACGCTAGGTGACGGGAGAATGTCCCGTTTACAACCTTTTTAGTTTTTTATTATAATTATTCTTCATTGTAGGACAGGCTGCCTTCTTCGTTTTGTTTCCTTGTGTTTTTTATTGACAACTTAAAAAAAAGAAAAATATAAAAAAAGAATACGACGATGATGATGATGATGAAACTAATGAGCTTGTTTTTTAACATTTGTACTGTTCTGTGTTTGTAATCCTGTGGTGCATAGAAACACTGTGGTCAACACACGTCCACATGCTTTTGTTAAACTCTTCTCACTCTGTGGTTGCAAAGCAATAAAGTAGCCTCTGGCAGCCTAAACCTCTGAGTCCTGTTGTCTGTGCTCTGAGGCCGGAGGAGGAGGGGGATTCTGTGTTTAGCCCCGCCCACATTCAGCTCGTGAGGTTTCCTCCTGCTGGTGGAAATGGCCTCATAAGGACGAGCGTTCCAGCAGCAGAGTAAACAGAGCGAGCGGAGCTTCATGTTCTGCAGTTACACAATCGCATCTGGAAACCAGGAAGGAAAAAAACATTCCTGCACAAACTGTCTCCACCCACGAGATTTCAACTTCTGCTGCTTTGGATTTAAACACTTCAACACACATGGAGAGGCTCAGCTTCAGAAACCAACAAAGTTCCTAACATTTTATTTGTATATTCACAAATCACAAGACTATAAATTAGGACTTAATTCTTAATCTAATTTTCCCTTTAAGTCGCCCTGATCCTCTCTCACAGAGTCGACATGTTAAGAAAGTACTTGAATGATTAAAGTGGATTTCTTTGAGAATATATCAAACTTTAGTGCTTATGACTGCAGCTACAAACGTCTGTGGCTGAACTGATGAAATTAAACTTGAGTTAAGAAGGAAATTCTTTCTGTTCAGCTCATGAACACATTTACATCTTTGAAGACGTTCGACCTTCTGACCAGGAAACAGTTCACCTGCTTCAGCTGAGATCGCTGCATTCAGACACTGTCTGACCACATTGAGTTCAAAGTACAAACTAAATCATAGAAATTATTCAAACAGTGGAATATTGATTTTAAATCAGTCCATTGTTTATTTTTATTTTATTCCAGCTTACATTTCAATTTTTTCCTACAACAGAGGAGCTACCCCAGTGCCTCTGAGCAAGCGGCTCCATCCACACAGTCAGAAAGTCACAACCACAAACTGACGTGTGGAGAAGAAGCTCTGAGCTGCCGGTGGAGCAGCTCAAATCCTGACGCACGGATTTTTCCACTTGACAGTAAAATGGTTTGTGTATGCGCCGCTGTCCCCCCCCCCCCCCCGTATGTGTGTGTCTCTATGAGACAGAGGAAAGACAAACAATGGTCGCTCTGCATGACAGAGTTGAAAGGTTGAAAAGAGGATTAGAGAGAGAGAGAGAGAGAGAGAGAGAGAGAGAGAGAGAGAGAGAGAGATTATTAAGCAACTTTAATTTAATGCAAAATCTCTACATATCAGTGATTCATTTAATTCAGGATTACTTTTGTGTTAAGAAATCTGATGTCATTTAATTGTATTATCTTTAATTACTTTGTTATTTAGTAGCTTCCTTTGGTTTGGATGAATTTAGATCCTCTGAAACATTCCTCCTGTGGAGCAGCTGTAATATTGTGTAGTTGTAAAACATAAAGAATATCCCCCAGTGGAGAAGAGGGGGGGGGGGGGGCTGTTGAAGTCGTACATTTAATTTAGACGAGAATATCATATAACAGCTGGGTGTTGTTGTGTAGATCTTCTCTTCAGTCAGTGATGGTATTTTGTGCGACACACACACACACACACGCACACACACACACACACACAGTGTGTTTTGATTTGAGGCAGCGCTCGGCCCCCCCTCGGTGTTCTCCTGTTGCCATGGTGAGCAGCTCCTCTGGCCACAGCGAGGTTAAAAAGAAATTAACACCAGTCTTAATTACACTGCAAGGCTTCAATTTCCACCTTCGTCCCTCCTGTGTCCTCCTCCTCCTCCTCCTCCTCTCCTGACCTCCTCCCTCTTCACCCCCCCTCCCACCTGAAAGCCAGGCTGCCATATTAACTCCACGCAGCCACCAGGCATCATCACTGAGATTATGAACACTAACAAAAGGATCTACTCTGCCGCTGCTGCAGGAAACAGAGTCTGAAGCAGAATTACTTTGGTTTGGTCTCTTCTGGTTTCTGGGGCAAAGTGTCGTTCAGGGTTTATCCTGGAACTTCTCCTGCAGTGAACACATGGAGAAGAGGAACCAGGACCAGAATAATAAAGTCACACATCATTTATCTGGTGAAACTCATCATTTTCTCCATTTCATACACCAATCTTTTCAGTTTTATTCCCGTGCGTTCTCTGCTGAGAGATTTCTTTCATTCACAGTTTGGTTATGGAATCATTTTACAGCTCAAACCCACAGAGCTGGGGACAGTATCTTCTGATTTATGGAATAGTAATAACAACCAGAGAAAATCCTTCAGTAAAAAGCTTTTTATCTAAAAAGAAAAACAATTAAACCTGAGTTCATTTAAAGTTCCTCTCTCTGTTCTGGAAATGTCTGTAAATTAGTCGTTAATGATTATTTATGAATGTGAGCGACACGCTGTCTTTTCTTCTGGGCCCTGATGGTCCTGATGGCCCTGATGACCCTGATGGTCCTGATGGCCCTGATGGCCCTGATGGTCCTGATGGCCCTGATGGCCCTGATGGTCCTGATGGTCCTGATGGCCCTGATGGCCCTGATGGTCCTGATGGCCCTGATGGCCCTGATGGTCCTGATGGCCCTGATGGTCCTGATGGCCCTGATGGTCCTGATGACCCTGATGGTCCTGATGGTTCTGATGGTCCTGATGGCCCTGATGGTCCTGATGGCCCTGATGGTCCTGATGACCCTGATGGCCCTGATGGTTCTGATGGTCCTGATGGTCCTGACACCTGAACGTCTGCGGTGGAGCTGACTGGTGAAATGAAGAATCAATGATGGTTTTATTTTCCTGCTGGTTCTCACACTGGTTCAGAGCAGGTCTCTGGGGGGGGGGGACGTTCTTATGGGACGACTGACTTCTCATTATCACGTCTGTCCTCTTCCCAGAGACATGAAGTCCTTTGACCCAGAGACATGATGTCCTCTGTCCCAGAGACATGAAGTCCTTTGACCCAGAGACATGATGTCCTCTGTCCCAGAGACATGATGTCCTCTGACCCAGAGACATGAAGTCCTTTGACCCAGAGACATGATGTCCTCTGACCCAGAGACATGATGTCCTCTGACCCATTGGCGTTACTGTAAATTCCTATTATGTTTTACTTTGTCTTCATAGACGTTCCCAGACGTTCCCTACAGGAAATATTCCCATGAACTTTGTGCAGTATCTAGTATTTACTCATGTTGTGTGTAATCATTGCTGAGTTGTGGAGTTGAATGTAAATTGAATTTTGGGGTTCGTGTTTCCTGTTTTGAGGAAGGAAGTTTCAGGAAATGTGTTTTAGGGATTGAGATAAAGTGTAATTCTGTTTCCTGTTGTGTGAAGAACTGTTGCATGGCTGCACCTCAGGACTGTAGACCAGTGTGTGTTTGTGTAGTGTTTGAATATTTGTGTCACAGTGTGTTAGATGACATGTCTGTGTGTTTGTACCGTAAGTGTGTCTGCACACGTGTACTTACTGCATGTTTGTCAAGTGTATTGTGTGTGTATCAGTGTGTGTGTGTGGTGGAGGTCGAGGAGGAGGATGAAGAGGGGATGAGGAAGGGCAGCTAGCTTTCACTGAATGTACCCCATGTATCCTAGCAACAGGCTGGTTCGGAAATGCAATGGAGAGATGAACAAAGGGCGAGAGCCCACAAAACGAGAGAGAGAGAGAGAGAGAGAGAGAGGGGTAGAGAGAGAGAGAGAGAGGGGTAGAGAGAGAGAGAGAGGGGTAGAGAGAGAGAGAGAGGGGTAGAGAGAGAGAGAGAGAGAGAGAGAGAGAGAGAGAGAGAGACAGAGAGAGAGAGAGAGAGAGAGAGAGACAGAGAGACAGAGAGAGAGAGAGAGAGAGAGAGGTGTAGAGAGAGAGAGAGGTGTAGAGAGAGAGAGAGGGAGAGAGAGAGAGGTGTAGAGAGAGAGGTGTAGAGAGAGAGAGAGAGAGGGGGAGAGAGAGAGAGAGAGAGAGAGAGAGAGAGAGAGAGAGAGGTGTAGAGAGAGAGAGAGAGAGGTGTAGAGAGAGAGGGGGAGAGAGAGAGAGAGAGAGAGAGAGAGAGAGAGAGGGAGAGAGAGAGAGAGAGAGAGAGGTGTAGAGAGAGAGAGAGGTGTAGAGAGAGAGAGAGGGAGAGAGAGAGAGGTGTAGAGAGAGAGAGGTGTAGAGAGAGAGAGAGAGGTGTAGAGAGAGAGAGAGAGAGGGGGAGAGAGAGAGAGAGAGAGAGAGAGAGAGAGAGAGAGAGGTGTAGAGAGAGAGAGAGAGAGGTGTAGAGAGAGAGGGGGAGAGAGAGAGAGAGAGAGAGAGAGAGAGGGAGAGGTGGAGAGAGAGAGAGAGAGAGAGAGAGAGAGAGAGGTAGAGAGAGAGAGAGAGAGAGAGAGAGAGAGGTGTAGAGAGAGAGAGAGAGAGAGAGAGAGAGAGAGAGAGAGAGAGAGAGAGAGAGAGAGAGAGGTGTAGAGAGAGAGAGAGAGAGAGAGAGAGAGACAGAGGTGTAGAGAGAGAGAGAGAGAGAGACAGAGAGAGAGAGACAGAGGTGTAGAGAGAGAGAGAGAGAGACAGAGAGAGAGAGAGAGAGGGGTAGAGAGAGAGAGAGAGAGAGAGAGAGAGAGGTGTAGAGAGAGAGAGAGAGAGAGAGAGAGAGGGGTAGAGAGGGAGAGAGAGAGAGAGAGAGAGACAGAGAGAGAGAGAGAGAGGTGGAGAGAGAGAGAGAGAGAGAGAGAGAGAGAGAGAGAGAGAGAGAGAGAGGTGGAGATCCAGGATGATGTTGAGCTCTAACCTGGTGATGCACAGAAAAATCATAAATCACTTTCAAAAAGAAGTCTTGATGTTCGGCTGCAAATGATTTTAGTCTTTTTATCCAACATGTGAAACTAGAACATTTCATTTGTCAGGTTTATGTTTAATTCTACAGGAGTTTCACTGACATGTAAAAAGTAAATATGTCAAAGTATCACTGCAGACTTTATTTTTTCGTTAAATAAATCAGTTCAAAGTTTATTCAGCACACAGAGCTGTGCTAACAACAATGAACTTATATATATGTATATCCATATATCTGTATATATATGGAAAGATGCTAGAGCTATATGATCTCTGAAAGCCTGCAGATCACAATATATTCAGTGACACGCTGTCCTGCTGCTGACCATAAACCATAGAACATCACATTTCTATTCAAGTATTCCCCAAATACACAGTTTAGGCCTGTTTGAGTAAAGTTGACAGAAAACACCGTCTGCAGCTGTTTCCATTTCTCTTTTTGGGAAAAGGAAACTTAGTATTTGTGTTTGTCTAAAGATGGAAGTTTCCAGGAGGAGAGATGGAGCTCGTGGCCACAGACGCTCGTCTCTCACACTTTCACACTTCCTGTCAGCTGTGTGTGTGCTAGATGTGTATATATATATATACAGTAAATATATATGAATATATATATAGTACAGTATGTGCTGATGTATGTTGACCTACTTACTGAGGGAACTTGAATCTGTGGAACCTTCTCGTCTGTTTTCACTTCAGGGCGACAACATTTCTTTACAAGTTCAAGTGATGAAAACTTCACTGGTAATAAACGACACTTTACTTTTCATCCTGATAATTATACATAATAATAACTGATTATTATATATAACTTATCGCTGTGTGGATTAATGCATGTGTCTTTTCAAAGTAGCCTGTTGGTTTGACCGGCTTGTTTCCACTTGAGAGGAATCTTAATGTAAACTACAGTGAGGTTTTCTTTGTGGGGACAGTTCTCAGGGTTTTCCTGTTTCTACATGACATCATATTTCTCCTGTAACAACCAGACCATCATGTGCAGGACTGTTGGGTCAGAGCAGAGCTGTGCACTCGGTGCAAAGATTCAGGTTATTTTATGGAAAACCTTCTCAGAGAAGGGGATGAATTACCTGGAGGCGTCGCCATGGTGACCCAGAGGCTGACCTGCCTGTGTGTGGCGGAGTCGCTCTGACGCGTGAACACGGCTGAAGGTGAATCTGAGAGAGACACATGTTTCACTTCAGAGAGGACGAGACACTTCACTCGTCTTCACTCTGTCAAGCTGCTGAAGGTTCTTCATCCAGGGGCAGATCAGAGTGACGTCAGCAGGTCTCCAGCTGAAAGAGGACAACGTGCACAGAGAGCGAGTCACGTGCACAGTGTGTGTGTGTGTGTGTGTGTGTGTGTGTGTGTGTGTGTGTGTGTGTGTGTGCTCACTCTGAGGATATCTACATGTATTAGAGTGCGTGTGCAGAGTTAATTGATTTTAACTGCAG
>NC_047157.1:27690392-27697892 GCF_009819705.1 Hippoglossus hippoglossus
AGCAGGAGAAGGAGAAGCTGAGCAGGAGAAGGAGAAGGAGAAGGAGAAGCTGAGCAGGAGAAGAAGAAGCTGAGCAGGAGAAGGAGAAGCTGAGAAGGAGAAGGAGAAGGAGAAGCTGAGCAGGAGAAGGAGAAGGAGAAGCTGAGCAGGAGAAGGAGAAGGAGAAGCTGAGCAGGAGAAGGAGAAGCTGAGCAGGAGAAGGAGAAGGAGAAGCTGAGCAGGAGAAGGAGAAGCTGAGCAGGAGAAGGAGAAGCTGAGCAGGAGAAGGAGAAGGAGAAGGTCTGTGTTTGTGACACTTATTCTAGCGCCGGCGTGGGCATCACTTGAGGATGTAGGTCAGAGGTCGCTGTGTGGTAACTGCAGGATCTCCTTCCTGCGTGACGGTGCAGAAAGCAGAAAGGTCGTCCTTCATACCCTCGTCTTCATCATCCTGAGAGATCATCAACATTTCTGATGTAGACATATCACCTGATTCTAAACTCAAACTAGAAGGTCACTCTGCCACAGAGCACTGGTTTGTTCAGATTAACACGTCCAGATCTCATCTAAACACTGACCTTCACTGGAGCCTGAACGAAACAAGTGAAGAGTTCTCCAGATGAAACCGACAGAGGTTTCTGGAAATATTAGATCATGTGCACAGTTTGTTCTAAATGTTCTACAGACACCAGGGGCGTCGCCAGCAGGGCGGTCAACAGCCAACCCTTCCTTGTGCACAGAATCACTGCAGCTTCAGTTATTTCATATGAGGTCACTGTGACCTTTGACCTCCAAATTCTACTAAGTTCATCTGTGAGTCTGAATGAAAGAGTCGACAGAACAGGAACAAGAAAAGCTGCAGTTAAAATCAATTAACTCTGCACACGCACTCTAATACATGTAGATATCCTCAGAGCACACACACACACACACACACACACACACACACACACACACTGTGCACGTGACTCGCTCTCTGCGCACGTTGTCCTCTTTCAGCTGGAGACCTGCTGACGTCACTCTGATCTGCCCCTGGACGAACAACCTTCAGCAGCTTGACAGAGTGGAGACGAGGAGAATCCGTCTCGTCCTCTCTGAAGTGAAACATGTGTCTCTCTCAGATTCACCTTCAGCTGAGCCCTCGGCCGTGTTCACGTGTCAGAGCGACTTTTTATGAACATGAACCTGTTGAACTGTTTCTTCCATCAGGGCTGAAGTTCAGACCTGTGACTTCTTCTGGTTTGGTCTGTTTCAACCCAGTCGGCCTCCACAGAGCTGGACTGGTCCTCAGCAGCGTTTTAAACCTAATCTGCAGTATTATCATGTTTTCATGAGAGAAGGGGGGGGGGGCACTCGCTCCCTGGGAACACTGCTCCAGTTTCCAACCTCCAGCTGCTCGGTACCGTCCACTTCCTGCTGAGTTACACACTTTGCTCTGCAGCCACTTTGCTCTGCAGAGTGACGACGTCGTGGAAGAGACAGAATGTGCAGGATGAAGCTGAAGTCTTGTGACCTCAGAGGAAACTTCCAGTTCTGCAGGATTACGTCCGACACAATCTGTGTTTACACTCAAAGTCTGCTGCTGCCTCAGGATCTACTTTAACGAAGCTCTAACCCTGGAGCAGGTCACGTGGGACCTTGATACCATGATGTCAGCTCTTATCCAGGAGGCTTCATCTCTGGACGGTGGGAGGACGTGTGGACGTGTCGTCCATCTTTGTTTACCGGCTCGACTCGTGCGCTCAGTGTTTTCTCTTCTTATTCACGAGCTCCTTCAGTTTGAGACTCGTGGATTTCACGTTCAGATGAAGAAATGCTTCCACCGGAAAAACCTGTCATCAAATAACTCATTGAAACCAAAGAAACACTTGAACAAACGTCAGTGTGAGAACAACTACCTGAAATAGATACAATATATTTAACGTCCACTTTGAATTTGTTTTTAGATTTGTTAAATTTGTTAAATCTTGACGCTGTGAGGTTGTTTTAGAGGAAGTGTTTTAGAGGAAGTGTTTTAGAGGAAGTGAAGATGAGCCGTGTGTCACGCGTGTGAGGCAGGATCCGACATGTAGAGGACACGGTGTGGATGATGAACACGATCAGCTGGGAAACAGGAGCAGCAGGTTGTTCTCTGTTTCCATGTGATTCGTTCTTTAGAGTTGTGTCATTGGGAAAGTGTCATCTTCTATATTTGGCCTCAGCTGTAAAAGGTTGTGTTGTGTCCTCAGGTGAACTTTCTTTAACTTCAACTCGTGCAGATAATGAGGAACTCGATAAACCAGGTTTGAAATGAGCAGTTAGAAGGAGAGTTTACCCAAAATACTAAGAATCTGCAGCGCGGGAAAGAGGTCGGTGATCTAGTCTGTACAAAGGTGAGTGTGAGTGAAGGTGACGGAACCTGGAACCTGGCAGAAGAGGAGAGACTCTGGTTGTGAGACACAAACTGGAAAACAGTCCTGATGACAAACACAATCACACGTGGACACATTCTCACTGAACTGGTGTGAATGTCACTTTGGAGTTTATCAGGTTATTAACTTTAGGAGCTGATCGGTCAGGTTTCCCTCGGAACTCGAACCAAACAACGTGTTGATGAACTGTATCTTAAAGAAGATATGTGTCATCATACATGTTCACAATCACACGCACGGTCCTACAGAAACATCCAGAAGGAATGTCGGCCATGTTGTCTTGTTTTCACTGAGAGCAGCGAGTCGGTCTCGTGACTCAGCCTGAACCAAACACAAACCTCTGTGTCCTGAACGTGGACATATCTCCTCCATGTTTCCACTGGTGCAAAACAAACTGCAGCAGAGGTTTCCTCCCTGGAACCGAGTCCCTGGAACTTACAGATTCCAGATCAGGTGTTAAACGTCTATAAATAGAACCTGGAAGATGTTAGAAATGTTCCATCAAGCTTCAGATGTTGCATTATAACATGTTCCTCTAGTTTGAGATGGAATTACATTCAGCTTCTCATTTCCCCAGACTGTGTATTCAGCCTGAGTGTGTGTGCATGGGTGTGTGTTTGCTTTGGATGGCGCTTGGCGAAGGATCCAGGCAGCTGTCCCGGGGGGGGCGGGTTCAACCTGAGGGCCTGAGGGCCTGAGGGCGGGAACACCACAGCTACTGGGCCGTGCTAAACCACTGGTCCGGGTGGTTTCCTGCCTCCTAGACCGTGTGTGTGTGTGTGTGTGTGTGTGTGTGTGTGTGTGTGTGTGTGTCTGAACGTCTGTCGAGGTAACGTCAGGATGTGACTGTATTTCTGCCTGTCCTCCATTAACGGGGAGGGAACTGGGTTAACTGGGTTAACTGGGTTAACTGGGCGACATGATTGAAGGACGGGGAGTCACGTATAGCATATCAGCTAACACACACACACACACACACACACACACACATAGTTTCATGCACCTTGTCCTGGCATTGACCTAAGACACCTCAGTGAGACGTTTGTGTATGTGACACATTTCAAGTATGTGTGTGTGTGTGTGTGTGTGTGAATACACATCAGGGTGTTTGGTATCCAGTGTGTACACCACACACACACACACACACACACAGTGTCCTTAATGAAATCCCAAATGAAAAACATCATAACAATAAGGAAAATGATGAAGAAGTAATGAGATGATTTATAGACCTTTTAAATAATTTCACATGAAAATGTCATAAAAACAGTCAAATAAAAACAGGAAGTCTTTTCACAACAAGCAGCTTGTAACATCCTGTCCGCACCAGGCTCAACGTGATTGGTCGGTGTTCATGTTCACGTCACAGTTTACTTTATTGTGTTAAAGGATCAGTAACCTGATGCTGATTGGTTGTCATCTAAGGTTAGAAAGACGTTTCTGATAAATACTTTAATTTCTTAAGGACATTACAAAAAGAGAAAAGTGTCTTTGCTTGAATCAAGACGACTTGTTTCCACAGCTTGACGGATCATTGTTCCTGGTTGAACAGTTTTAACATCAAAGATTTAGAGAAACTGTTAAATACTGAAAGTTTAACATGAAAGTCAAGTTCAGTCAACGTTGAGCTGTGCTGCCCCCCACTGGACAAAGATGAATATTGCCGCTTCTGACAGGTGCTGAGTAGAAATAAAACTTTGGTTCAAGCCACGAAAGTTTGTTGATTGATTGTTAAAAGCATGAAGTTACTAATAATTTGAAATGATTAGTTTGAGTCTGACACTTCCTCCAGCTTCACATGACCTTCAGCAGATGACCTGGTCGTCATGGAAATGATGGAAGTTCAGATTCCTCAGAGCTGCTCATCGACTTAATGATCAAACTTCTGTTCAAGTTGTTTCGTCAAGTTTCCAGACTTTGCAATAAGCATTTGTCAATATTCACGTTAAGAAACTGCAAAAATAGATTTTTTATTTAGAAGAAATTAGAAGAACTTTACTTTCTTATAATTAAAGTTTCAAGAAGACTTTCTGACACTGCAGATTTATCTAACATGAATCACTTCATTTAGAAAACCTGGGCTGTATTTAATATAGATTTACAGTTATAGATTAATCTGCAGATTGTCGTCTCCATTAACTGATTCACTTTGAAAAACGCTCATTACAAAGTAAAGGCTGATGTTTTATTTTCATGCTCCTCTTTAGCTCCGGATGGAAACTAACAGGTTTCAGTCTTCGATCACATGAGACTCAATAAACCTGGAACTTCTCAGTTTGCTTCTAAAAAAACGAACAAAAATTATGAATTGATTATAAACAAGTTTGTTTTCTTATGGTTTCGGCTCTAAGGAAATAATAATCAGTTGAATAATGGAAAAGAAATTATAAAATGTGAACTGAATAAAAACTATTAGTCTTTGAGGTCGCTTTATAGAAGCATATATATATATATATAGTGGTGTCCAAATGTTTAGTGACGTTTTCTATTTCACTTATTGTTTCCCATAATGCATCATGACAAATGGTGCACAGCCGATGCATTATCTCCCATCATGCATTGCACTCGCGGCGTAGACGAGAGGAGCGAGAGCAGCAGGAACAACCAACATGTTTTTTACCTTAAAGTATAAATACTATGTGTAAATAAACATTTGAACTGTGGGGTTTTCCACCGGGAGAGGTTGTTGTTGTTGTTGTTGTTGTTGTTGTTGATCACAATCCTGCACAACGACGTCATTATGACCCGAAAGTGTTTCCTCATCTTCCCCGATGAGCTCACTTTATAGTCACTACATACTGAGTGAGTGGGTGATTGTGTTCTTTTACTTCCTGGTGTTTAAATAATCGTCCTCGGTGACGAGTCGCCGCTCCGTGTCCGTGGCGCTGTGCGTGCACCGCAGGAGGTCAGAGGAGGTCGGAGGAGGTCAGAGGAGGGCGGAGTCACCCCATCTCGTACGAGCTGCCGTCCAGCTGCAGCTTCAGGGACTTGAAATGCGGCCGCTCGTTGGGCTCGTGGCTCCAACACTGCATCATGATGCCGTACAGAAGGTCGGGGCACTTGGCGGGAGCGGGCATCCTGTAACCTTTAGTGACCTGCTGGAACACTTCCTGATTACTGAAGGCTGTGGGCGGAGGGAGAGAGGGAGAGAGGGGGAGAGAGCGAGAGAGGGAGAGAGAGAAGAAGTGGAAGTGGTGAAGTGAGGATTCATGTTTGTTTCCCACTCAAACATCTGTACATTCACCTGCAGACTTTCTGCTGAACCACAAACGTTTAAATACATTTACTTTCACTTCCTTTAACATTTTTACTGCAAAACTCACTTTCCAGCACCGAAGAGGTTTTTAAATGATCAGAGTGAGAAATGATAAACTGTAGTGTGATTACAGAAGCACCACGAATCCCTTGAGTTACAGTGGTGGACCAGACCTGGGTAAGGAACGCCTCCGTACGTGATGATCTCATAGAGCAAGACGCCGAAAGACCAGACGTCCGACTTGTTGGAGAACTTCCCGTGGCTGATGGCCTCGGGAGCGCACCACTTGTAGGGAATCTTCTTATCCTCTGAGATGTAGAACGGCTCCTGGATGAAACAAACCTTTTAATGATCTATTCCTGTATTTATTTCATCGGGTGCATTTCCTCCCTCCCGCCGCACCTTGATCACTCGGGCCAGACCGAAGTCGGCCACCTTACAGATGTAGTCGCCTCCCACCAGCACGTTTCGAGCCGCCAGATCTCTGTGGATACTGTTCTGCTCCTCCAGGTACGACATCCCATCAGCCACCTGGGCCCCCATGTCAATGAGCGCCGCGGCGTCCTGCAGCGCCCCCTCTGGGCCTGAGGCGGACACGAAGAAACGCAGAGGAAAGAACACGCACACAGATTTAGACTCAAAACAAAGAAGCACGTAGTGAAGAGGCCTGAGATGAGCACAAGAAGAAGAAACAGTCATCTATTGCACTTTTAAACAGAAAGTAAAGTTCTAGTATTGAACGGATCGTTGATGTCGACTTTATCGCCACCTACTGGCCCGGCGTGCCTGGAGATATTTAGTAAAACGAAGGTCGTGTGGTCAGAGATGTTTTTAAAAGGTTTAACCTCTGAGGAACGTGAGCAGGCTGCCTTTCTCCATCAGCTCGGTGATGATGTAATACGGAGACGACGCCGTGCACACAGCGAACAGAGAGATGAGGTGACGGTGACGGAGACTCTTCAGGATCTGAACCTCCCTCTGAAACTCCCGGTGGTTCAACTCCGAGTCTGGAGACGGAGGGTGGAGGAGAGGAAGACAGAGCGAGACGGAGAGAGAGGAAATGACCATTTAATACATACGTCAGACTAAATAAAGAAACAAACTGATTTTTAATAAATCTACAGAGAGTCAAAGCTGATGAGAAGCAGAAGGTTCATATTATGGAATTTAAGATTTAGATCATTTAATGATGCTGTAGGTTTCGGTGCCAAAGTCGACCTTCGTGAGCCGAGAGGAGAAAGTACCACTCTTGATGATCTTGATGGCGACGTTGATGTGGTTTTTCCAGCGTCCTCGGTACACGTCGGCGAAGTACCCCGTCCCCAGCTCCTCCTCCAGGGTGAACTGCTCCTGCGGCAGCTCCCACTCGTCCACTGTGAAGTGGTTCAGGTCTGGGGTGTCGGGTTTCTTCTGATGGAGGAACCACAGAACACACAATCCCATTAAAATATATACGTATGCATGGTTTTATAACATTAACACGTCAAGAATCTCAAAAAGCACCATTTGTTTCAAAAGTGTCAATCAAGAGTCAGTCTCAGCTGTCAATCAAGACGTCTCCGCCCATTTGGATATCATCAAACTGATCAGAAACACGAACACTTGAACAAACGTCAGCTTCTCACACATTCAGACCAAAGAGGACCAGCGGATCTGTTCTGAACCCCCCCCCCCCCACAACCGATCACAGCCTCCACCTTCATGACCGTAGGGTTTATGAGGGTTCCTAATAAACTGACCACTGACTTCATTTCACTGAATGTGCCCTCAGGGGGAGAAACAAGAACACGAGGAACAGAAAGGAGTCGTACTCTCCTGCAGAGGGTTCCCAGTTGCCCCGTGTTGACGAGGCTG
>NC_047157.1:27705392-27720392 GCF_009819705.1 Hippoglossus hippoglossus
GAGCTGCTGTCAGACCCGGTCTCCTGCGGTGCGGTCTCCTCACCTCCTCCTCCTCCTCCTCCTTCTCCTCCTCCTCCTCCAGCTGAGGGCTCCTTCTCTCCGGAGCTCCTCTGCCATAGTGTTTCCAGACATGGACAAGCTCTGCGCAGACACTCGCCCATAGATGACCATGAATGGCCCCTGTCCACCTGTCTGTCCCCCTGTCTGTCCACCTGTCCGTCCTCCTGTCTGTCCACCAGTATGTCCCCCTCTGTCCACCTGTCTCTCCCCCTGTCTGTCCCCCTGTCGGACAGGTGGAGGATGGAGGAGTCCTCGGGATGTCTTCCGGACAAACAGCTACAGTTTCTCCTGCGAGTAAAGAGCTGACAACTTCCGTCCACGGCTCAAATACCAGGAGTGAGAACCGCCCTGCTGTGACTCATCATCATCATCATCATCATCATCATCGTTTTTACATGACTGGTAAACTATTAGGTAAAACTGAATGAAATGAATATTATAACTATTAATAAACTGAACTTATTGAACTTGTTTTCAGAAACACGGTCACAAAGTGTTTCACAGACATAAAAGCAGAAATACTTAATTCAAAAAAACATTTAAACAAAGAAAATGTAGAAGTTGAAACTGAAAATACATTTTTAAAAGAGGACACTGAGGTGACTTGTCTTATTAAAGGGGGTTAAACAAAGATAATACTGTGAGATGATATTAATGATAATTATGTTGCACTTTTCAAAACAAAGTTACAATGTTCTTCATTAATATATAATTAAATATATATATTTACAGTTAAAAATAAAAACTCTTGCATATTGACACAGAGCTTGTTATGGTTATGGTTCCACTCCACTAACCTGGGGGGGTGGGGGGCCTCAGACAAAAAGACACTTAGCTTTGGTTCCATATTCGATGAAGAATCAATCAATTAAAGCGACAGGATGAAGAATCACTCAGCTACACTCCGACTCCCCCTACAGGTGGGGAGTGACTGTCGCAAATATGAGTACACACCTGCACACAGCTGTACACAGCTGTACACAGCTGTGTACAGCTGTGTACAGCTGTACACAGCTGTACACAGCTGTGTACAGCTGTACACAGCTGGTCCACATCTGCCCTGAACCCTTCAGCCTCTTTTATCTCTCCAGTGAAACATGCTCTGATATTCTCTCTTGTTCGGTTTCTCACTTTCTCTCTTCCTCTTCATCACCGTCCTCTTCAGTTTGTTCTGTGTCTCATGACGTCCACACTGAGGATAAAGAGCTAGTTGCCTCTCATAGTTAGCAGTTAGCAGTTAGCAGTTATAGCAGCTAGCTGCTAAGTATTACAGATGAGGTCTGAAACTTTTCCCTTGGACTCTTCTACTGCGGATTAACAGCATCGTCACCTTTTACAGGTTTTCCAGCGTCACATTGAAGTGATTCTGTGATGAACTCAGGATCATCTCCACGATCTTATCTACATCATGATCTAGTTTCATCTTATTAAACTTTGTAAGAACATGTCAGACAACAGACGTTATGATAGAAAAGCACAGACACGCTTTAAAACAATACTTAAAATACTTTATTCTTTGCACTACTGGTGTTTGGTACCTGATGGCCGACAGCCGCAAACACAAAAGTCAGTCTTGTGATTTGGTGATTATGGCTCAAGTTTCCTGAACTTGGCTTTGTCTTCTGTGAATGTCGTGCATAAAAAGACCAAAGTTGCATTGTTCTTAAATCGCATTGCATTGCAACACTGGTGGTGAACAAATCCCAGTTCCTGCTCCTTGGAACTGAGTCTGATTTACTCTGCACATCGTTTTGGTCATTTTGGTAGTTTTTATTGTCCATGTTGTATAGTTAGTTATAGACGTGTGTAAACATAAGCACTCCAGTTGTAACTCGTGGGCCTGTAGAAGAGCTTTAATAACTTAAGGCCTGTACATGTGGCACTGTGGCCCAGTGGCACCGCGGCAGCATCAATCCAGTGATCATAAAAACAATTCCCACACTAAACATGTAACATGTTGCTAAACCTTCTCAAATCCCTGTAATAGACGGTGGGCTGAAGAAAATACTTAATGCTTGTGGTTAACAACAAGACAACAGAGTGAAGCCATGCTCGGGCCCCAGAGACAACTGTGGGGGGGGGGGATCAGGAGAAATCCTGTTTGGGCCCCGTTTTAAATCCGGTGCAAAGCTGGAGTGTTTTTCCTCAGGTGGACTCGGTCGTCGTCTTCCTGTCCGGAGCTCACATGCACGTGTTGGTCTAGTGATGTCATGTCATGTTGTGGATCGTTGCTCGAGGCGATCGCA
The DNA here is from genome assembly GCF_009819705.1 of Hippoglossus hippoglossus. Classification (NCBI taxonomy): domain Eukaryota; kingdom Metazoa; phylum Chordata; class Actinopteri; order Pleuronectiformes; family Pleuronectidae; genus Hippoglossus; species Hippoglossus hippoglossus. Next base: position 27,707,699 of record NC_047157.1, read on the forward strand.
CCTCTGACTAAACTCTGCTGTGAAGTATGTTCCTGTTATTTTAAAGCTGCGCTGTCAGACACACACTCGTTACACACACACACATGATCTGCTCAGGAAGTTCTCCACCTGTCGAAAACACTTTCAATCTGCAGTACTGTCCATGTGCGAGCCCACAGGGCTGTTCAATGGACGAGGCTCTCTGATTGGTTGATTGCATGTCACGCCTACAACACACCCACGATTGATACGAGATTCAGGATCAGCACTTAAAGCTTCTGGTGCAGGGACCTTCTGTTTCCCACCATTAGAGAGCGAACAGGGATTTGGACTAAATGCATTTAGATCGTGAAACTAGAGCCCTTTGACTTTGATCGTTAGCACTAGTTGGACAGATATCTTGTCCTGAAGGTGGCGCTACAGTGTCTGTTTCTGGGTTTATCCTGTGAACACAGAGGCCACGTTGAACTTCTCAGTCGAAACCTTTTCTACTTGATCAGTGCTGACGTGCAAGATACGCTACATGTTTTCAGTGTGGCACAATGCTAATAGTTTGAATGTATGCTAGTTAGCATGCTAACACTCGCATGCATGTTAGCATTAAAGCTAGTCAGGACACCTCATGTGTGAAGCTGCTGTTCATCTGTCAGAATTGAAAGTATTTAATTACCTCTACAATTATTGTAAATACTGTGAATAAACATGGACGACATGACGGCTCCCAAAGGTGAAGCCAAAACATCTGGATCGCCCCCTGGTGTCTGGCTGCAGTATAGCTCATAAACTCCTCCTCCTCCATGTTAGCATGAGGAGGTGGATTCAAAGTGAAAAAGAAAAGATTCTCAAAGATGTTTCTGTCGTTTCAGGTCGTTCTCATCTCACTGACGTTTGTTCAAGTGTTTCTGATCAGTTTGGTTTTTATTAGTTATTTGACGATATAGAAAGAGGCGGAGACGTCATGATTGACAGCTGAGACTGACTCCTGATTGGTCGAGTGTGGTTATGGAGCTCGACACCTCGACACCACATCGTGATCACTGCTGCAGACTCTGACTTCACGTGACGTCACATTTCCAGAATATTTTGGCTTCACCTTTTTCCAGTCTCTGGTCAGATTAAGCCACTGACAGATTAGCTCTGTCGGTGGCTAAGCTAACACGACCGTGCCTGTTGTTAAAGCAGAGGGACGAGAGCCGAGCTTCTCATCTAACCGTCGTCGAGAGGTTGTAAAAGCAGATTTCCCAAAAAATATTGAAATATCCCCAAAACAAAACATGCATGTTACATGTGCATTTAATAAGTGATTACCTTCACCAAGGAGGAGATTCATTCATCTGTGTTTGTTGGTTTGTCAGCAGGATCACAGAAAAGCTACCGGACGGGTTTACACCAAACTGGGTGGAAGGATGTTGGATGTGTCAGATCAGGATCAGGAGGCAGATCCAGGAAGTTCTTCTTTACAATGTTTTCATTTGTGTTCACGTCTCAGAGAATAACTCATGGATCTGTTGGGCCTTGGTGGAGGTTTGCACACTCAAACATTCTGGTTCTACAATGATCTACTACACACATTCTACTTCTTCTTCTGTGAACCTGAGACTTTGTTAAGCATCAAAACAATTCTTTAAAGAGATTTGAAGGATTTTCTAAAAACACATTGAAATGTTTCCGCTTTAGAGTCAGATGATCCTTCTACAAAATTCCTCGAAGCGTTTTCACTGATTTCTCAGAGAATCATTGATCGATCTCCATGAAGACACATGTTCGGAGGACTGATGTGTCTGAATGTGTGTAGAGTCCCTGTCCTCATCCCTCCTGACGGATAAGAGACTGAATCCTTTTAACCTCCAGACCTGAGGGTCTGAGAAAACTCAAAGATCACCTAAGCCTGGATTCATCGTCCGGTTCTGGTGAAGGTTGGTATTCTTCCTCTGGGACGTCCCAGCACCAGGCCCCAGCATGGCTTCAAACCCAGCAGGCGGCTCATTATTGCACATAACCTCAATTTTAGAACTGGCTTTTCAATCAGAAGACAGGTGATTAGTTAAAGTCCTGACCTGTGACTTCACAACATTTCAATGTGTGCATACACAGACATGGCACGTACACAAGTAATAAAATATCATTTAGAAAACACCGAAGGGTAAAAAATTCAAAGCAGCTGCTGCTGTGACTGTGCTGCGGGTGTGAAGGAGTGAACTCAGTCTCCTGACTGTTAAACATGAAGAATTCCTCCTTCACCCTCTGTCTGGTGAGATGAGCCGAGCAGCCTCTCGTCACGTCTCACCTCAGTCTCTGGTGCTCTGACGCTCAAATACATTTACCCTGTTGTGGACGTGTGTGGCATTAAAAAGATCCTTCATGTTCCTAGTCCATCCGTCTGTCGGGGACCAGTTTGCAGAGGATTTGCTGTTGCACCAGTTTACATCCTCTCATCGTCCCTTTGTCCCTCTGTGTCCCTCTGTGTCCCTCTCTCTATACCTCTATAGTCTTGAAATATATCCGGGCATAGATTGAGTCCAGCTGGCTGTGCAGGGCGTGGAAGGAGGGTCTCTGGGACGGCTCAGCGGCCCAGCAGTCCATCATGATACGGTAAATATTCTGAGGACAGCGGGTTGGACAGGGCAGCCGGAATCCAGAGGACAGCAGATCCAACACCTCCTTGTTGTTTTTTCCTGAAGCAGATACAAACATGAGCATGAGCCACTAATCACTACTACGAGTCAAGATGTTCCATTATCTCTAAACTACAGACACTTCAAATCCATTTCAATCAAAAGTCTGGAAAAGACCAAAGTCACTGAAATGTGTCTTATTGTGTTTCTGTGTCTTCATGTGAGGATCCTGCTTCCAGTAAAACATGTAACAGGGTTTCACACTAAACATATAAGAACCAAAACTATACAGAGATAAAGAATAAGAATAAAACATATTACGAATATTCTATTCTATACATATATTAAATGTACATTAAACTGTGCAGTGTACATATACGAGTGAGAAGCAGTAAAAGACTTGATGCTGTACCTTCATAAGGCATTTTGCCACGTGACATCATCTCGTACAGCAAAACGCCAAACGACCAAACGTCTGATTTGACAGAGAACCGCTGGTAAATCGCCGCCTCCGGCGCCGTCCAGCGCACGGGGATCTTTGTGTTCCTGCTCGCTGTATAAACACTGTCCTGTGGAGACGGACAGGGAATCAGGGGTTTCACAGGAGGAACATTAACACTTTGCCCTGGTCCCCCAGCAGCCAGCGTTTCTTCTCATTTGTCCCCTGATCACCTGGGACGGTCGATTCACTTCATTTGTGTTAAAACGTTTCCTCTGGTGTCACATTAGATCACCGGAGACATTATCTCATCCCTGTTGTGTGTAAATATCAAACGAGCTGCGTGTCAACAGGACATTTTCATTCTCAGGAACATCAACACAAAACCACTGTCACATTTCATGCTTCTGTAATAAAAAATATATGAAATCATTTTTATATTAATATCGTTGAGCTCTGATCTGAACAGATTCCATGATGTAAACACTCAAAGCTCAGGTTCCTGTTCTCTGCTCGCTAACGCTCATATTTTATAGTCACAGGGAGGAAGTGTCTAACTCCAGAAAGCTTTCTGATTGGACGCAGAACGAGTAAATGTCCCTGAACGAAGAACGAGTCATCAATGTGTTCTAATGTTTTACAGGAAGAGAAAAGGAAAAGATTTAGATGTGAAACACGAAGATGTTGAGATAAATGAAGATTGAACACCTGGAACCTGATTTTTAACATGTGATGCCACAAACATCCAGATCATATACTAAAGATGTATAAAAAGTCACATTTCATAACTTCTGATAAAAACTAGATAAATGAGTGCATTTCTTACTTAGGAGACTTTTTAAGTAGATGGTATAAAACCTGGAGCTGAAAGCAGCTTCATGGAGTCAGATGTATTTACAGTCAATATCTTTGTATTGAGGTGATTCATGTTTAAATGTCACACAGAACATCTGAGTCGTCTCTTTCTAAACTGATAATAAAGTCTTGTTATTATTAATATGATCATAAATCCCTTTAAAACGACACTGAACCGATCGTCTCCCTCACAAAGAGCCGCCTCCCTCTTACCTTAATAATCCGAGCCAGTCCGAAGTCGGCCACCTTGCAGACCAGGTCGTCCCCCACCAGGACGTTCCTGGCCGCCAGGTCCCTGTGGACGATGTTCCTGTCCTCCAGGTAGGCCATGCCCTCTGCGATCTGACTGCCCATGTAGATGAGGTGAGCGGACGTCAGCACCTGACCTTCAGCAGCTGAGGACACACAGGGCGAGCAGAGTTTTACAGCCGAGCAGGGACGTGTTCGTGACACCTCCATGTTTCTTATTTAACAAAACTGCGTCCGAGGGAAGAGTTATCGCAGAATAAGACTCGTCTGTAAGAAGTGACGTCTATTGCAGGAAGTGCTTCTCTCTTTATACTCAAATACACACTTGTATTGTTTTATTAAATTACATTAAAGTGCCGTCAAACTTAAAGAAAGAATTCACCGTTGGAAGGATGAAGCCTCCTAATAAAACTTGTGAGTCTCTAAATAGAAATTGGTGCCTCATGAGAAAAGGACTCTGACCACTTCTTTATCTCTTACTCTCTCCCACTATCTCAAACTGACAACCCGACCACATCTACAGACTCTGTACCTGTCCGTCACAACATCCGCTCCCTTCTTCCTTTTCTCACCCATCTTATCAACACTTCCCTGTCAACTGTTTCCCTAACTCTCTGAAGGAGGCAAGAGTAAACCCTCTCCTGAAGAAACCCCCCCTCGACCCGTCTGAAGTAAACCACTACAGACCTGTCTCTCTTCTTCCCTTTGTTTCCACAGCCCTGAGCGAGCGATCTTTAATCAACTCTCCTCCCATCTCCACCATAACAACCTTCTTGACCCTCACCAGTCTGGTTTCAAGGCCACTCGACTGAGACTGTCCTCCTTGCTGTCTCTGAGCAGCTTCACACTGCTAGAGCCGCCTCTCTCTCCTCTGTCCTCATCCTTCTAGACCTCTCTGCTGCATTTGACCCAGTGAACCACCAGATCCTTATTCCCCCCCCTCAGGACCTGGGAGTCTCAGGCTCTGCTCTCTCCCTGCTCTCATCCTACCTCAACGACCACACTTACCAGGTAACTTGGAGAGGATCTGTGTCTGAACCTTGTCCTCTCACTACTGGGGTCCCTCAAGGTTCTGTCCTGGGTCCCCTCCTCTTCTCTCTGTACACCAACTCTCTCATTCACTCACATGGCTTTTCCTACCACAGCTACGCTGATGACACCCAACTAATCCTCTCTTTTCCTCAATCTGAAACACAGGCAGCAGCAGGAATCTCTGCCTGACATCTCTCAGTGGATGTCTGCACACCACCTGAAACTTAACCTTGACAAGACTGAACTACTTTTCCTTCCAGGGAAAAACTCTCCCACCCACGACCTGACTATTACCTTTGACAAGTCTGTGTTAGCCCCCCCACTCAGACTGCTAGGAACCTGGGTGTGACACTCGACAGTTAACTCTCCCTCACTGCCACATTACTGTAACATCATGTTCCTGTAGATTCATGATGTACAACATCAGGAGAACACGCCCCCTTCTCACTCAGGGGGCGGTGCAGGTTCTGGTCCAGGTTCTGGTCCAGGTTCTGGTCCAGGCTCTGGTCATCTCACGCCTAGACTACTGGCCCCCCCTCCTGGCAGGTCTACCTGCTGCTGCCACCCGACCTCTGCAGCTCATCCAGGAAGCAGCAGCTCCACTGGTCTTTAACCTGAGTTCACTCACACCACTCCGCTCCCTTCACTGGTTACCAGTAGCTGCCCTCATCCGTTTCAAAACACTAGTACTTGGTACCGTGCTGTGAACGGATCGGGTCCAGTCTACATCCAGGACATGGTCAAACGTTACACCCCAGCCCCACCCCACTCCGATCTGCTTCGGCCAATCAGCTGCTCCCTCACTGTGAGGGACAGCTGTCACTCATCAACATCACAACTGTTTCCTGTCCTGGCTCCTAAACGGTGGAACCAGCTCCACATGGACGTCAGGACAGAAAGTTTACACATCTTCCGCCGCAAACTCAAGACACACCTCTTCCGACTACACCTTGAATACATTTTAAAACTAACAGTTTAGTAGCACTTACATGTCACTTACTCATAGCACTTTGTAGTTTTGCTTTTTTGAAGAAATTGTACTTTCTTGATTCTTGTTGTTCTGGTTTTGTTCCTCATGGTTGATGCACTTGTGAGTCGCTTTGGATAAAAGGGTCAGCTAAATGAAAATGTAATGTAAAAATGTAAATACTACAACACCCAGAATGCAGCGGGCTCCCAGGCCTCTCTCCAATTGGATGCTTGACCTGAGCTACACATGCTAGTTTGAGCTCGTAGGACTAAGGAGGAGCTCGTCAGAATCTGTTACAGTATGTTGTGTTTTTAGTTGACGTGTTCCCGAGTGTGAAGAGCGAGAAGGAACCGACTGAGCCACCGTCAGCTTCTAGTAAAGAATCCTGATCAGAGAACATTTCAAACCAGCACAGAACCAAACACTGTAGAAGCTGAACATAGAACCGTTCTGTTGGTTCTAGGTCTTCACAGTCAGCTGTTTGTTCTCTGGTACTTTGCAACACTTCAACTTAACTCAGTCACTCAGTGATAAAGAATCTCAGAGCTTCTCTCATGAAGCTCAAGAGGAGCGACTGCAGATCAGCACGTGGACTTCACACTGACAGGAAGTGGAAACATGTGAATGACAACAGAAGCAGTTCTGCTGTTTTCATTGTTTCACAGGATCACGAAGAATGAGGAGAAAAGAGGATTATTGAATAAAGTAAACATTTTAATTTCCATCTGTGTGTGAAGGCTCCAGCCAACAGTGTGTGGGAGGCAGATACGTACCACACACACACACACACACACACACACACACACACACACACACACACACACACACACACACACACATTGTGATTAGAGTCTTTAGTTGGAGCAACATTTCTCTGCCAGGACGCAGATTATAATTCCTTTTGCTTTGGATTGAATGTGAAGAGATTTAACGTCATTTGACCCAAATACGTTTTCAGAAAAATGTCTGAGCGAAGGACTTGAATTCTCAAACCTAAGATAAGGAAACTGAACCTTCTGTTCTAAAACCTCCTTAAAGCTACAGCAGAGAAAATAAACAAGGATACCAGATTTACTGAAGGGACGACTGGACTCCCACACGGACATCGACTCCTGTGCCTCTTCCGTTCTGGACTTCATCAGCACCAACAGTGTCACCACCCTCACACGAATCACTACATCCCCTAACCAGAAGCCATGGATGAACAGAGAGGTCCGCCTGCTGCTGAAGGCACGAGACACTGCTTCCAGATCAGGTGATGCTCAGGCCTACAGTTCATCCAGGGCTGACCTGAAGAGGGGCATCAAGAAGGCCAGGCCCTGCCACACGCTAAGGAGGAGCACTTCAAGAACAACTCGGACCCCAGACGCATGTGGCAAGGCATCCAGGCCATAACGGACTTCAAACCCACCAACACCACCCCCCCAAAACAGCTTTTATGCTCGCTTTGACAGGGACAACCAGGAGGCGGCCATCAAGGCTCCCTACAGACCACCAGCCCCTCACACTGTCCTCCACCGACGTGTGTGCTGCACTGAGCAGGATCCATGCACGTAAGGCTGCTGGCCCTGATGGCATCCCCGGGCTCCGGGCCTGTGCTGGGCAGCTAGCTGAGGTCTTCACTGACACATTCAACCTGTCACTGGCCCAAGCAGCTGTCCCCACGTGCTTTCAAACCACCTCCATCGTGCCGGTGCCCCCCCGGTGCAGCGAGCCTTAACGACTTCCGCCCTGTTGCACTCACCCCCCCCCATCATGAAGTGCTTCGAGAGGATGGTCCTGGCTCACCTCAAAACCTGTTTACCAATACTACTGTATTATCCCACCTATAGTGTATTCATATTTATATACTTCTTGCTCATAGTGTATTCATCGTAATTATATCATACCATACCTTTTAACTTACTCTGTATACAATATTACTACTACCTCATTCACTTCATTTCTCATTTTGATCTCACTTACTCCCACCACTTATACTTACACCTGCACTTTATATACACTTTATCTACACTACCTACCTCTATTGCTGCTAGTCTTGTATCAATACTGTTCATATTCCATATCTATTTCTTACTGTACATATCTTATTTATTTACATATTCCACTTTTCATATGCACACACTCTGCACTTTTACTGCTTTGTTTTGCACTTCTGGTTAGATGCTAAACTGCATTTCGTTGTCTCAGTACTTTGTGCAATGACAATAAAGTGGAATCTAATCTAAAAGAATGATCTTAACTGTGTGTCTGTGTGTCTGTGTGTGTGTGTGTGTGTGTGTCTGTGTCTGTGTGTCTGTGTCTGTGTGTGTGTCTGTGTGTGTGTGTGTCTGTCTGTGTCTGTCTGTCTCTGTGTGTGTGAGTCTGTGTCTCTGTGTGTGTGTGTGTGGGTGTGGGTGTCTGTGTGAGTCTGTGTCTCTGTGTGTCTGTGTGTGTGTGTGTGTGTGTCTCTGTGTGTGTGTGTGTGTGTGTGTGGGTGTCTGTGTCTGTGTGTGAGCACTCACAGGCGAGGTAGGACTTGAGGCTCCCTTTGCTCATGAGCTCGGTCACGATGTAGACCGGCTCTCCTCTGGAGCACATGGCCAGCAGCTGGATCAGCTTGGGGTGATGGAGGCTCTTCAGAGCCTGAACCTCCTTCACGAACTCGTCCTGCTTCGTGTCCTCTGAACCGCGGCGAGGAGGAGAAACACAAACCGGCGTTAATGTGAATAGTTTACAGACATCGTGCGTCTCCAAAATGTCCTCAGAGTTACAGTCTGGGATTTGAACCTGCATGTTTGCATCGGTTCTTTCTTTCTGTCGATCAGTGGAACGTGAACCAATCAGCAGCAGCGTCCCACCAGCGTTTGAACGCACGTGAACGCTCGTGCACTCACAATCCAAACAGACCAGGAACTCTCTGCACTCTGTTCCCGTCATCACGTTCTTCTCCTTCCTGTCATCACTCCATCAGTTTATTTTTAGCTTTCGCCTCGGAGCTTCCTGAACCAACAACATTCTTCTTCCACCTGTCGGCGTCACAGAAGATCAAACACGTTCCTGATGTCCGGAGACGACTCTTCTGTTTACAGGACAGAACTAACCATTGTGACGTGATTCAGTTATAAGACGGTGACTCAGGACCAAGACATCCTGTTTCCTCTGTGCACCTGAAGTGACACGCCCACGCCAGCGCGCTCACTCGGCCTCAGAGACGCAGTGAACGTGAACAAGTCAATGTTTTTATAGTTAAACTGTTCCATCATTAAAAGAGTCCATCTGAATATAATCTCATTTACATGTTTTCTCACTGCGTGTCTGACAGTTTTGTTCTTTCAGGTGAAACCTTGAGGAATCAAACCTCGGCCACAGCGAACAGGAAACAAGTGAAGAAGTGTGTGAGCACATATGTTCGGCTCCAGCACATTATTGTGTTTGGGGCTTTATGAGGACCCACAATGCATTCTGTTAAGAAACAACACACATAGATTGTGTTTTATCTCCAGATAGAACACAATCTTCAGAATCCATTCCCCCACCAGGGTCTGTCCCTGTAGTTTGTGTGTTACTGTTCCACGACCTCGATGGAAGCACGAGACGACGCCCGGAGAAGAACTCGTTAAACGCTCCAGGAGGTTTTATCTCTTTAACACTGTGAGACGTTTTTGATGTTCTCACAGATTTCTCAGAGACTACCTCCTGGATGATGAGAACCAGACCTTTCTCAGAGGCCTGATGTGAGTGTGTGTGACCTGACGCAGCTGGATCGAGGTCCAGGGACAGTCGGTGCAGTCGTACCTTGTTTGAGCATCTTGATGGCCACCTTCTTGTTCTCCGTGGTCCACTGAGCCTCCCACACCTCCCCGAAGTGTCCCTCTCCCAGCTTCTTGTGGAGCTTGAACTCCTCTCGAGGTCGTTCCCACGGCTCCATGTCGAAGAGCTCCCGCTGCACAGAGACGACAGAGTGAGACAACTACTGGAAACGTCCCAGTATCCCGACACACAGACGAGGCTGCAGATACTGGTATTTAACCATCATGTGACACTATTCAGAACTAGTGTGGTTTTAAACTGGATGTTTGGAAACTCCCAGTTTGGCCTCATTTGAAATGTTAATTTCCAGATGAAGTCACGTGAGAGAAGCTGATGTTGAAGCGTTTCAAACAGGAAGTTTCATTTTACATGTTAGAAACTTGACGGTGGCAAAGGAAACGTGCAACAGTCAAGTTTCTAACACTGAAGAATCCTAAACATTGTGTCATCAGTTTAACTTCAACAGATTCAAAGTGCTGCGACAAGTTGGACCCTGAGAAGATCCATGAGCTGCTCAGTTAAACATTATTAGAGTTATTTCATTATTCGAACTGCTGGGAGGAGCCAAACTGGAAACTGGTGCTTAATCAGGCCGAAGGTGTAAAATCTGCTAAAACAGGTTTTTATTTAAAATAAATTACATCATTAAAATCAAAAACCAACTCATCGTCTAGACTTTTAAAACGTTTTCTTTCCTCAGCACTTTTTCTGACTTAATGTGCTGATATTTTTCTTTAATGCTGCTTCTGACATTTTATTTTATTCTCAGGATCCTTGAAAATATCATGAAAATCAAGTTCTTACAACTTTTATTTGCCTCCGGATGCAAAACGTGGATCAAATCTTCCTTTGCAGATAAATCTCATCTCACTTCATCTCATTGCAGAAACATGAGAAATGATGGGAAACCTTTTCAAGTTTAAATCATTTTTTACTATTTCTATTTCTTATTAATTTTTCTTTCCAGGTTTGATGAACGTGCAGATTTTAAATCAGCAGCATTGTTTGAGGTCAGTGAAAGAAGGAATGAAAAAAGATGAATGAATGAACAAATGATTTCATTTATTTTCATTATTAATCAGCTGCTACAAACGATTTTCTTCTAATAATCAAATGAAATGAACAGACCAATGAAATGATTGAATAATAAAACATGATTGAAATAAATATAAAACTTATACATCACTCAGAAATAAAATAAAGTACAGATCAGGTTAAGTTTAAAAAAACAGTTTACAAAGTGTCTCTGTTTTTAATTTGCTTAAACACGAGAATAAATAAATTCAGCTTTAGTTCTTCTTTGCTGAAGCTTCAACAAAAGTTTGTACAAAACAAACTGAACCAAACTGAAATGGAACCTGTTTCCACATCATCAGGACAAATGATGGAAACATGAAGATTTCTTTAATGCGTCTCATTCAAAATGTCGTCTGTCTTCAGTGAAAGTCCTGAAAGTCTCAGATAGTTTTGGACTCGAGCTTCACGAACGTCCACAGACGGTTTCTCGGCTGTTTGTTGAACAGAACCAATCCACTTCTAGAAGCTGGAAGCGAAACGAGGACACAAACTGAGTCTCATCACTTTTTATTGACCACTTCTCGGTTTAATCTCGGGAAACGAGAGCGAGCGCCAAGTCGATAAGAAGAGATTGAAAAAGCCGTTAGGAGCCGTTTTAACGTCCGGACATTAAACTGCTGGAACATTTAAAGACGTCTTCATGTCTCGTTTTCTAATTGATGACAACAGAGCTTTAAAATGTACATTTCTTAAATCACACATCATGAAATGTAAAGGTTGCACTTATATTATAACATTAATTATAATGTTAGCTGTTTATGACTATGTGTTAAAGTTGTGAAATAGTTCTTAGGTACAAAAATCTATGAAATAAAGAAAAATGGATGAAAATTGAAACTAAATTAAAAAATGTTGTGTAAATGTTCCTCTCGCTCTCAGCTGCTGTTTGTGAGTGTTGATGAGAAACAACCTAATGCACATAACCTTGCACGTGTGATTTGTGTATGAACTGTGTTTGCATGATGGAAATATGAACATCGCTACAGCACGTGTGTAAATTCAACACATGAAGCAGATGTCCTGTTTCCATCTTGCTGCTGCTTCTTCTTCTTCTTCAGCTGCGCCTCAGTGGACGCAGCCTCAGCAGAAACGTCCAATGTCTTCATGTCTTCATGTCTCCTGCAGCGCTCTCCTCTCCTTCCACTTCCTGTCACAGTTTGTAAATCCCCCTTCGCTACGAGGAACGACCTCCTCAGAGCCGCAGCCCGGACGGTAAAGACTTGGATCGTTTCTCACGTTCAGCGTTTACTCTTTTCTTTGTGGGGAATTCGACTTTTTAAAAACCGTGATCATCTCCACACGTGCAAATGTTCCCAAAGGTTCTATAAACCAATCACAAACAGGCCTGAGTGCTAACCAATGAAAAGACTCCAGAGCGGACGCTGCTCTAGAGTCTCGTCTGATTCTAAGAGAATAAATTACAAATTAAATAGATGGAAAACCAGCTCCAGTAACGGCTTCTCTCCATGAACCAGTTCTTTAGATTTACATAATGTTTGTGGACAGAAAAACACATGAAGTCACGTTTTCTTTTGATGATTTTCTAGAGAATCTGTTTTTGGGTTAAAACCTGAGAAATCAACGCTGAAGCTCTAATTATAATATAGATACCGAGTTTCATGCTTCCAAGCTTTTAGAAAGTGACCTGATCTTAATATAATGGAATCATTCACACAAACATATCAA
>NC_047157.1:27781413-27783913 GCF_009819705.1 Hippoglossus hippoglossus
CACCTCCCGACAAGCCCTCTTCATCACGAGCCCTTTCCCCCAGAACAAGAGGCTCCAGGATGGAGACTCTCAGGCCGGAGCTGCTGCGATGTGGTGCTTGTGGGGGGGGGGGGGGAGAAGGGACCACTCCTGGAGAATGCAGACCCTTAGACCCAGAGTGATGTGGAGAGGCTCACACACACTTCCTCATGCATGTGGACGCGCCTGCTCAGGAAGCTACAGAGTGCAAGCATCATGAACCGGTTCTGATGCGAGCGCAGGCGGGTCCGGTGACCCAGCTCCTCAGACCCACTGCCGCCCAGCAGGACTTCCTTCCAAGGTCGGCTCCCGGGGCGTTGGATGAATAAACCCACAGTGACAGCTCTGGTCCTGGTCAGCCGCGCTGCAGTGCACGGATCTGCCACTAGCACTTCATTTTGCAGCTGTCGGACAGAAACCACACATCTCTCAGGGACGGCTTTCAGGAATGAAGAAAGCCGCTCGTCTCCACGGTGACGGACTGTTTGACCGACGATGGTGTGTTTTTAAATCGATCTTCTCCCGTGTTGACGACGACTCAAAGTGCTTTACGGTAACGTTGTTACCACACACACACACTCTGTGTACAGCACTTTCTCTACGAGAAGGGGACATTTTGGGATTCAGTATCTTGACACAGACTGGGATCGAACCGCCTACCTGCTGGCAAGAGGATGACCGCTCTACCCCACAGCCGCCCCCCCGACTGACTCCGACCGTCTCAAGGACCAGAACACACTCAACATCAACATGACCATTCTAGATGTTAAATTAATTATTAGAAACACATTCTTATTTATGACACAATCACAAAATGCATCCGGCTACTTCAGTCACCTGCCTCCTCAAAATCAAGATGTCAGCTTCTGCAGCACGAGAGTTCACAGCTGTGGAATCGGATCGAACCATAAACACAATAAAACAAATCTTTATCCTTTAGTCTGAGTCCGATTCAGGTGTGAATCCAAAGCATGTTCACACACGTACATGACGCACATCACATTCTTATACAAACACCCAGTGGAGTGGAACACAGGTTCAGGCTCTTCATCTCATTGGCTTCACTTTTCAGAGCCGGAGTCTTTTTCAGATGCAAACTAGGATTAAAGGCAGCGATGAAACATTTGAGATTCAGTTGAGCTGCTCAGGTTTTCTGTCCTGTGACCTTTGGACAGACGAGAAGACCACAGGCTGTTTTATACTTTTTAACACCAGCAGCCACACGTCTCCAGCAGCCACTCCACCATGAAAGCTCTTCACTCCAGCTGTCACCGTTAAGTTGAGTGGACGAGAGAAGAAGAAAGAAAAGGTGACAGGAGCTCTTAGAGGTGATTTACAGGCTGAGCAAGTGTGTGTGTGTGTGTGTGTGTTGGTGTGTCGGTGTGTGTGTGTGTGTGTCTGTGTGTGTGTCGGTGTGTGTGTCGGTGTGTCGGTGTGTGTCGGTGTGTCGGTGTGTGTGTCTGTGTGTGTGTGTGTGTGTGTGTGTGTCGGTGTGTCGGTGTGTGTGTGTGTGTGTGTGTGTGTCTGTGTGTGTGTGTGTGTGTGTGTGTGTGTGTGTGTGTGTGTGTGCGCTCCAGTTAGATGCTCTGACAGCTGGTTAGGAAACTCCCACCTGATATTAACTCTGAGTCCAATGGACCACGAGCTCTTTGGCTGAGTTCAAACCGGAGCAGCTTCAGAGGAGGAAGAGGAGGAAGAGGAGGAAGAGGAGGAAACACACTCCTCTTCTATATGAGGTGCAGGGAAGAGAGGGACCTTTTAATGACAAGGCCTGATACACTCTGCACCTACTGTAGTGTCACACACTCACACACACACACACACACACACACACACACTCACACACACTTGTGTACTCAGACTGAGTAAAGACAACATAACTCGGTCTTCGTGAACAGAACTGACGTACGTGTTTGTTTGTGTCGAGCGAGGAGGTGTGATCACGACCATGTGAGGCCACATGTTGAAACCAGGTGTGAACGAGGTGAGAGAGCGACTCACAGCTCCTCTGTGGAACAACCGCTCCAGAGACACGGGTTGAAATCAGTGCAGCTCTACCACAAAACAGCCACACTCATAATAAAAGAGAACTTTCATATGTGACATTAAAGAATTATCTGGACTGAAATGCACAACGAGCCGACGCTGAGTTAGCGTCTTTTTAGCTCAATCTTTCAACCACTGACATGTTCAATTCTTCAGCATCAACATGTTTGCAACACTGAGATTCAGCAAAGACGTCAGGATGAATTCCATGTGCTGAGCTTCCAGAACTAGATCACCTCCTTGTGTCTGTTTGCCTCCATCAACCGGAGCAGTTTCAGTTATCGTTCTAACATACACACGAGGTCCCTGTGACCTTTGACCTCTGACATCTAATCAGTTCAAGTGACAACAGAGCAAAATGTGAAGAAGTTCACTAAAAGCAGAAGAACATTGTCCTGCTCGGCAGCAGCCTCATGAAACCATGGTGTTCTTCATC
>NC_047157.1:27793913-27803913 GCF_009819705.1 Hippoglossus hippoglossus
ATCGCTAACGTGCAAAGACAATGAACCGGTCGGTGAATCCACAAAGACTAGGAGACAGGGGACAAAAGGGTGTCTGCAGACAGAGGGACAGACAGACAGACAGACAGACAGACAGACAGACAGACAGACGGACAGAGGGTGTGTGTCTGTGGTTATAAACAGCCGTGTACACTGTACAGAGAATCAATCCGCTGCCACTGACCTTCATTGAGCAGAGACACAGAGATGGAGAGAGATAACCATCATCGCTGGTCACATGACAGGAGGAGTTGTAGAAGCACTTCCTGTTTCATGGATGGACAGAACGTCATGTTGTCTAGTTTCAGCTGTTTGTGTGTGTGTGCGATCACGTGATGTTTGTGACTGAGCTTCAAATCTGCACCTGGAGATATGAGTCTCTGGGTTCTACACAGATCCGTCAAATCTGAGTCCTACTTCGATTCCGTCTGCGTCTCTGGTGCAAAGCTGGAGGAGATTTATCGTTTTGTTACCACAGATGACATTTGATGCTGAAAACCTAAAACCTCAGATGTGGGGTTTGTTCAAAATGAAGATCATTGGGGAGGCGAATGTGGATTATGCAGTTTACTGATAGTGAACTACAACGTCACTCAGTCGAGCTCAACTGTCTCCTCGTGGAACCACACTGAGACTTTCTCAGCAGTTTCCCTTCCACACATGAACAAAGCAGCAGGAGATTCTCTGGTCACAACAACAGAAATATCATCTGGATCTTCAAATATCTGCAAAATAATCTGAAGTAGAAGGGAACGAAAACGAAACACAATGTGTCCGGAGAAATGAACCGAAAAAACAAACTCACTCAGATGAAGATGTGAAAAGTGGAATGTGATTAAATTTGAGTTAGTGTTGTTAAACTGAATCTGTTTCATAAAGAGGCAGCTGAGGTCTGTGTGAGCTCCGATAAGTCAAATTCAATAGAGTCTCTGCAGGTCCAGAACCAGCAACTGGTCCAGCAACCGGAGATCTGTGGTGAAAAACAAAACCTTTTTATGGTTTTGAGTTAAACAAATTATAAATGTCTCCCTGTAAATTCAATCTAAAGTTCTAAACATTTCTCCATCTGTCCTTCTTCTGCTTATATTGTGTGAAACCTAAAATCCACCAGAAGAAACCAAAATCTAATGTGAGAGGTCAAACAGAGTTTCCTCAACTGACCTCAGGTCTTTGATTCTGGGACTCAAACCTGTGACCCAGGAAAGTGCAAACGACAGGGAAGGTGTGCAGAGCTCACACTCGCTGTGATGCACCGCTGCAGGAAGAGCAACATGTCTGACAAACAGGAACGAAGGCGTCGGTGGAACCTGAGCTCTGCCAACACACAATCTGAGATAAGGAAATTCCAGTGGGGTTCATTCCAACACTGAACCTGAGAATACTGAGCAGTCTCTGCTAATCATTGACTCACAAAGGGAGTGGGAACTGTTGTAAAGTGTTAAATCAACAAGTTTCTGCTTCACAGACACAGTGGAGGGTGTGGAGTCGACAAGGATCCCTGAATAAACTGATTCACGGAGCTCGAAGACACGAACCTCAGTCAGTGGATCGGTCGGTCGTTCCCTTGGTCAGTCTGTGAGTCTGTCGGTCGCTCTGTCTGTCCCCAGCAGCCAGTAGGGGCATGGATACTGGAGATTAGTGGAGTGTCCAACACTGAGCCACTCTTAATCCAGTCAGTCACAAATCTGCCCCCAGCAGGACGATTAACCCCTTTCCCCTGCACGACGCAATCCTGGGCAAACACAGGCCGGATTAATCCAGGCAAAGGTCACTGCTGGACCCGGCGTGTTTCCCCCTGCAGACACACATGCAACACAACCGAGCTGCAGTCAGTCTCCACAACCTGGAGCACGACTCTGGACCCGGCTTGTTTCCCCCTGCAGACACACATGCAACACAACCGAGCTGCAGTCAGTCTCCACAACCTGGAGCACGACTCTGGACCCGGCTTGTTTCCCCCTGCAGACACACATGCAACACAACCGAGCTGCAGTCAGTCTCCACAACCTGGAGCACGACTCTGGACCCGGCTTGTTTCCCCCTGCAGACACACATGCAACACAACCGAGCTGCAGTTAGTCTCCACAACCTGGAGCACGACTCTGGACCCGGCGTGTTTCCCCCTGCAGACACACATGCAACACAACCGAGCTGCAGTCAGTCTCCACAACCTGGAGCACGACTCTGGACCCGGCGTGTTTCCCCCTGCAGACACACATGCAACACAACCGAGCTGCAGTCAGTCTCCACAACCTGGAGCACGACTCTGGACCCGGCTTGTTTCCCCCTGCAGACACACATGCAACACAACCGAGCTGCAGTCAGTCTCCACAACCTGGAGCACGACTCTGGACCCAGCTTGTTTCACCTCGTCACAAACCGGAGGTCAACATCTGCACCGAAACACTTCAAACTGTGTTCATGTGCTTTTTATATTCATGTTAAACCAAAGTGACTGTGAGCAACAGAAAACTAAACTATGCAACATTTCAAGAGATTATATTTTAAATGTTCCAAACCAGAGTCAGAAGAGAAAGAAAAGACATCAGAAGCTTTACTTTCCTTCTGAATTGCTTCTCTGAGCGTCGCCCTGCTCCTGTTTCACTGTTCTTCTCTAAAGCTGCTTTCAGACCTGCACTGATCAGATCCTCAAACTATCCCCAAGGGCTGTGTATGGAAACGCAAAGGTCTCTGGAACCCTTCTGGATCTTCTCCTGCAGCCTCCTAGTAAAATGTCTGTAACATGTCAGAGTGAGTCTGTATCGTTCACACCTGAAGAGAACGTCCAGAACCCAGATGTGGACGATCTCCAGAGTTCATCTGAAAACTGGAGCTTTTCTTTCCCAACATAAAAACTAATTATCTTTATAAACTTCTGTTTGAAATGTTCACATGGAAGCATCTAAGTAAAACGTTCTTAATTCACTGCTGAGAAGAAGGACTGCGATATGTTCTTTACCCAAAAGGCAGCTTCAACACTTCAACACCCAGAATGCACCAGGCTTGTCTCCTCCTGGACGGGATCAGGTCCCGTTAGTTCTACTGGAGAACGATTTCCAGTCAACTTGGGATCATCACAATATCCATAGTATATGAAGATGCTGATTACGGATAATGAATCTCAGTCTCAGTCAGAACATCACAAGTCTATGACGAGGAATTATCCAAATAAATATTTGACCCATCTGGAAAAAGTACATTGAACTTTGTCTTGTGACGTATCTTCCAGGCCGTGAACAGCTCTGACTTCCAGACCGGGAGCTTCAGATGGTTGAGTCGTCCGTCTCGACTCCAGCCAGGCTCCCTCGTGACCAGGGCCAGATCATCAGTTTAGACTGAAGTCGTCAGAGATGAGAGAGAGACTGGCCCAGAGGAAGAGGAGGAGAGCTGGAGGAGGTGAGGGCTTCAGGGAGCCGCAGAGGAGGAGCAGAGGAGCAGGAGTTTAGCTCCGGCTGCATTAGAGAGCTGATCTCTGCAGGGACTCTCTGGTTCCAGTGGTTGAGCACTGAGCACACACAGCAGCACAGCCGCCGGGCAGCAGTGGTCCGTCACTGCAGCCGAGCTAATGGAAACGCTTCCTGTGGAACCTTCTATAGAATTACATACACAATGCTTTTATACTGGGAGCTTATAGTGCCTCTGCTGGTGGGAGGTAAAGCCGACACTTTTAAAGGCCCTGAAAACCTCAACCCCAACTTACGATGAAAACTGCGTCCGGCACCAACACGTTACGATACTGTTCCTGCACTGAAGACATTTCTGTTGGTCTTTAGTCTTTGTTCCTGTCACTGGTATAAAAGTTCAGACCCAGGACACCTCCTCTGGTCTGAGGAACCTTTCACACCTGGTTTGTTCCAGAGCTTCAGACTCTTCAGTTCAGTCTGAAGCTGAACATCAGGTGTGAAAGGTTCCTCAGAGCAGAAGAGGAGTTCTGGGTCTGGATCAAACTGAACCTGGTTCTGTTGGTTTGCAGTGAAAACACTTTGTTGGAGTTTGGACTTTGGACCAATCACAGGAAGTAGAGACAGAATTAAACAGTAGAAGAAGAAGAGGAGGAAGCAGCTGCAGTCTTCACCTCCGACGATATAATATTTGAACCACGAGGACGTTCACTTGGTGACTTTGAACTAGTGTGGAGTACTGTAGTACTGTGGAGTACTGTGGTACTGTGGTACTCTGGAGTACTGTGGAGTACTGTAGTACTGTGGAGTACTGTGGAGTACTGTAGAGTACTGCGCCTGAAGGTGCAGATGCTGGTAGTGATACCATCATCATGTTACCATAGCAACCAGATGAAGCGTAACTTACAAAGTGAACCCAAACAGATCAAATGAAACTATGGAACAAACACATGAAGCTTCAGATCAGAACATGTGCTGGAATCAAGGCTTACAAATTATAGTTTAATGTTAGTTTGTGTCTCTGCGTCGTTGTGAATCAAATGTGCTGAGAGTTAAACTTGAATTTTATAAAAACCAAAAGCTGTTAATCTGATAACTTTAAATGTTATTCTTATATTTTGACTTATGAGAATTAATGCAATATTTGTATGAATTAAGTGGCAGCAGAGTTTTCAGGTGTTTTAAAGCTGTGCTCCGACATCAGAGTCAACACATCACTTCACTCACATGTAACCCACATACTACGAACAACAGTGCAGCTGTCAAAACACGTAGTATTCGACTCTGTGTTTTCTCCCCTGACTGAACTATGAACAGTTTTATCTTCACCTCCTTCAACCCCCCCTCCACGTCTGCCTGACGCTTCAGCTTCTGGAGCATCTCTTAAACACATATGATGAAACGTGGACGAGAGGAGCTCAAACTGTGCAGGAGGAGTAAAGAAACCCCAGGGAGCTGTGAGGAGATGCTTAACGAAGGGGAACCGAGCAAAACACTAAACAACTGAACGAGTCTTTTACTGTGAGCGGCGCCTGCAGGTGACCTGGAGGTGACTCGTGGGCGGAACTCTATGAAAACGTCAAGAAAACTCCAGGAATATTCTAAATATCAGATTGTGACTTAACTGCAGGGATTTCAAACACGTCATGAAGACCAACCACAGCAGTGGATTCTCTCCTGTTGATCTACGATATCAAAGGTTCTCCTGCTGCGTGTTTACCTCCACCAGTGTTGAGCCTCCTTGTTCTATGTTCCAGTGGAAAGGCCGGGGAACGACTCTCTGCCTCAGGCCTGGCTAATCAAACACAAACTGAGCTCATCAAGCGGCGAGCGAACCAGCCGCCAGACAGAGGCAGACGAGCGCTTCACAACAAAGAGCTACTGAACACGGGATTCAGTGAAATGTCACTGTGTCACCACCACGACCGGCTGAACCCACGAATAACCACGGCTCCTCAGCGACCTGCAGGGAAGTGATGCAACATGCGGAGTAAAACGAGAACTCACTTCTTCCTCAGAACCACGTTTCTTTATGAAATGTTTATTAGAATAACTGAGGTGACGGAGAGGGAAACAAAAATGAAAACTGGGTTTGATGCAGGAGCAAAAAACAAATGCTCCTGCTTTTAGATTAATGACACTGAAAATAAAAAATCTACTTCAGTCTCTATCTTATTACTCCTTTAACTTATTGTTACATTGGATACAGATCTATCCTTTTATTCAGATCTATCCTTTTATACAGATCTATCGCTTTTATACAGATCTATCCCTTTATACAGATCTATCCTTTTATTCAGATCTATCCTTTTATACAGATCTATCCCTTTTATACAGATCTATCCCTTTTATTCAGATCTATCCTTTTATACAGATCTATCCCTTTTATTCAGATCTATCCTTTTATACAGATCTATCCCTTTTATACTGATCTATCCCTTTTATTCAGATCTATCCCTTTTATACTGATCTATCCCTTTTATACAGATCTATCCTGTATATACAGATCTATCCTTTTATACAGATCTATCCCTTTTATACTGATCTATCCCTTTATACAGATCTATCCCTTTATACAGATCTATCCCTTTTATACTGATCTATCCCTTTATACAGATCTATCCCTTTATACAGATCTATCCCTTTTATACTGATCTATCCCTTTTATACTGATCTATCCTTTTATACAGATCTATCCCTTTTATTCAGATCTATCCTTTTATACAGATCTATCCCTTTTATACTGATCTATCCCTTTTATTCAGATCTATCCTTTTATACAGATCTATCCCTTTTATACTGATCTATCCCTTTTATTCAGATCTATCCCTTTTATTCAGATCTATCCCTTTTATACAGATCTATCCCTTTTATACAGATCTATCGCTTTTATTCAGATCTATCCCTTTTATACTGATCTATCCCTTTATACAGATCTATCCCTTTATACAGATCTATCCTGTATATACAGATCTATCCCTTTTATACAGATCTATCCCTTTTATTCAGATCTATCCCTTTTATACAGATCTATCCCTTTATACAGATCTATCCCTTTTATTCAGATCTATCCCTTTTATTCAGATCTATCCCTTTTATACTGATCTATCCCTTTTATTCAGATCTATCCCTTTTATACTGATCTATCCCTTTTATTCAGATCTATCCCTTTATACAGATCTATCCTGTATATACAGATCTATCCCTTTATACAGATCTATCCCTTTTGTACAGATCTATCCCTTTATACAGATCTATCCTGTATATACAGATCTATCCCTTTATACAGATCTATCCCTTTTGTACAGATCTATCCCTTTATACAGATCTATCCCTTTATACAGATCTATCCCTTTTATACAGATCTATCCCTTTTATACAGATCTATCCCTTTTATACAGATCTATCCCTTTTATACTGATCTATCCCTTTATACAGATCTATCCCTTTATACAGATCTATCCTGTATATACAGATCTATCCCTTTTATACTGATCTATCCCTTTTATACAGATCTATCCCTTTATACAGATCTATCCCTTTTGTACAGATCTATCCCTTTATACAGATCTATCCCTTTTATACAGATCTATCCCTTTTATTCAGATCTATCCCTTTTATACAGATCTATCCTTTTATACAGATCTATCACTTTATACAGATCTATCCCTTTTATACAGATCTATCCCTTTTATACAGATCTATCCCTTTTATTCAGATCTATCCCTTTTATACAGATCTATCCTTTTATACAGATCTATCACTTTATACAGATCTATCCCTTTTATACAGATCTATCCCTTTATACAGATCTATCCCTTTTATACAGATCTATCCCTTTTATACAGATCTATCCCTTTTATACTGATCTATCCCTTTATACAGATCTATCCCTTTATACAGATCTATCCTGTATATACAGATCTATCCCTTTTATACTGATCTATCCCTTTTATACAGATCTATCCCTTTATACAGATCTATCCCTTTTGTACAGATCTATCCCTTTAATACAGATCTATCCCTTTTATACAGATCTATCCCTTTTATTCAGATCTATCCCTTTTATACAGATCTATCCTTTTATACAGATCTATCACTTTATACAGATCTATCCCTTTTATACAGATCTATCCCTTTTATACAGATCTATCCCTTTTATTCAGATCTATCCCTTTTATACAGATCTATCCTTTTATACAGATCTATCCCTTTATACAGATCTATCCTTTTATACAGATCTATCCCTTTATACAGATCTATCCCTTTTATTCAGATCTATCCTTATCCTGAATAGATTTACACAAAACTTGGTGGAAGTCTATATTTTGTCCTGGATCACGACAAAGAGACTTTTCCATTCTAAGCGGGAATAAAAAAAGACAAAAAACAAACGTTCCTTTTCAGTTTCTGTTTGTCTTTAGTTTATATCTTTGTAAATGTATTACTTTCGTATTTTGCTTCATTGGTTTGACACAAAGCAAAGATGTAACCTTGACTCTCGGACACTGATCGATCTCCTCAAGAGTCTCTGATGTTTAATAATGAAATTACAGCCACAGACATGTCAGTGTCTGACCCTCATGACCTCGACCAACGCAACACAACAGGCAGAGATGAGGTTGAACCTGACAAGTTTGAATGAAAGAGATTTACATCCTGACACGTTTGCATCAGAAATCCTCTCCACCACCACTCACACACCTGAAAACACGTCACGAGAAACTCCTCTGAAGGAGGAACAGTGATGGTGAAGAGTCAGAGCAGGGACGAGGTGGAACTGTAACTGACAGGAAGTGTTAGCGACGCTTTGTGTTCACCGCTGGTAGTCGAGTCATGTGACTGATGAGAACCAATCAGGAAGAGAACATCTGCGTCATCGTTTACAAACGTCTCAGTTTCTGTTCAGACTCAAACACAAACCCAGAGTTTTCAAACTAAAACGAGACCAGTTTACACAAGTCTCTGGAGTAGAGGGGATGTCGAGTGTGAACGTAGATTCTTTTAAAACATCTCAGTGTGGACGAGGCCTGAAACTCCAGAAGTAGAGGGACCCAACCCAGGTTGAAGGAGGAGGAGGAGGAGGAGGATGATGAAGGGGGAAAGGGGATTAGCCTCCCGGCCCTCCTGCTGAGCTCATGGCCAGGTCAGGAGAACCCTGGAGTTATTTTGGACTCAGTGGAGGAGCTCAGCTGGTCCTCACAGAGGGATTTATCTGGAAGAGGCTCCGTCCTACTGTACCTGGCAGAGGGCTGAGGCTGGGGGGGGGGCACCTTAACCCCTGAGAGGCCATGACACCATCCAGGTCTGTGATGAATCAGTGTGAGGCCTGACGACCCTTCACCTGTTAACATCTTCATTTAAAGTCTCTGGATCCAGACATAAGATGAAATCTAAAAAGCAGTTCGGCTGCAGCCACATATTTATGATTCTCTACGTTAACACGACTTCAGAGTAAATTTAGCTTGTAGAGTAACGTGACAGTTTCCCAGGTGATGGTCCCATGGAAACGCTCGCTCCACTCAAACTGGAGGACCTCAGCTGGAGCCTCCAGAAACCCTCAACCCCTGCTGAAGGGCCCTTGAGCAAGGCACTGAATTCCTATCGGCCTCTGGAGGATGGCGACAAAGGATGAGAAAGAAAATAAAGATTTACCATAGAAACTGGGAGATGAACAGATGGAGGGTTCGATGACGTTACCCTGCACATGAGGCCACTGTTTACACGCCTGGCACACGCCACCGAGTGTTCCTCAGTGCGAGCGTGTGCTTGGTCATACCGCATCTCTCACACACACACACACACACAGATACACACACACACACACACAGACACAGACACACACACACACACACACACACACACACACACACCACAGAACAATGTGTGTCTGTCACTGACACTCTGCTCCACATTCCTCCAGAAACATGAGGAAGATTCATCTACCTCTTCCTGCAGGAGGCTGAGGGGAGGAGCTTGTCCACAGGTAGATTCACAGTCAGTTATATACAGTCAGTTATATAGTGTCACTCAGTTATATACAGTCAGTCAGTTATATAGTGTCAGTCAGCTATATACAGTCAGTCAGTTATATACAGTCAGTCAGTTATATAGTGTCAGTCAGCTATATACAGTCAGTCAGTTATATACAGTCAGTCAGCTATATACAGTCAGTCAGTTATATACAGTCAGTGATATACAGTCAGTTATATACAGTCAGTTATATACAGTCAGTTATATAGTGTCACTCAGTTATATACAGTCAGTCAGCTATATACAGTCAGTCAGTTATATACAGTCACTCAGTTATATACAGTCAGTCAGTTATATACAGTCAGTCAGTTATATACAGTCAGTCAGTTATATAGTGTCAGTCAGCTATATACAGTCAGTCAGTTATATACAGTCAGTTATATACAGTCAGTTATATAGTGTCACTCAGTTATATACAGTCAGTCAGCTATATACAGTCAGTCAGTTATATACAGTCTGTTATATACAGTCAGTCAGTTATATACAGTCAGTCAGTTATATACAGTCACTCAGTTATATACAGTCAGTAATATACAGTCAGTTATATA
>NC_047157.1:27816413-27821413 GCF_009819705.1 Hippoglossus hippoglossus
GGGGGTGAGGGAGGAGGAATGGGGTGAGGGAGGAGGAATGGGGGTGAGGGAGGAGGAATGGGGGGTGAGGGAGGAGGAATGGGGTGAGGGAGGAGGAATGGGGGTGAGGGAGGAGGAATGGGGGTGAGGGAGGAGGAATGGGGTGAGGGAGGAGGAATGGGGGTGAGGGAGGAGGAATGGGGTGAGGGAGGAGGAATGGGGGTGAGGGAGGAGGAATGGGGGTGAGGGAGGAGGAATGGAGGTGAGGGAGGAGGAATGGGGTGAGGGAGGAGGAATGGGGTGAGGGAGGAGGAATGGGGGTGAGGGAGGAGGAATGGGGTGAGGGAGGAGGAATGGGGGTGAGGGAGGAGGAATGGGGGTGAGGCAGGAGGAATGGGGTGAGGGAGGAGGAATGGGGGGGTGAGGGAGGAGGAATGGAGGTGAGGCAGGAGGAATGGGGTGAGGGAGGAGGAATGGGGTGAGGGAGGAGGAATGGGGTGAGGGAGGAGGAATGGGGGGTGAGGGAGGAGGAATGGGGGTGAGGCAGGAGGAATGGGGTGAGGGAGGAGGAATGGGGGGTGAGGGAGGAGGAATGGGGGGCGCGGGAGGAGGAATGGGGGGGTGAGGGAGGAGGAATGGGTGAGGGAGGAGGAATGGGGTGAGGGAGGAGGAATGGGGGGTGAGGGAGGAGGAATGGGGTGAGGGAGGAGGAATGGGGGGGTGAGGGAGGAGGAATGGGGGGTGAGGGAGGAGGAATGGGGTGAGGGAGGAGGAATGGGGGGGTGAGGCAGGAGGAATGGGGTGAGGGAGGAGGAATGGGGGGTGAGGGAGGAGGAATGGGGGGCGCGGGAGGAGGAATGGGGTGAGGGAGGAGGAATGGGGGTGAGGGAGGAGGAATGGGGTGGGGAGGAGGAATGGGGGTGAGGGAGGAGGAATGGGGGTGAGGAGGAGGAATGGGGTGAGGCGGAGGAATGGGGGTGAGGGAGGAGGAATGGGGTGAGGCAGGAGGAATGGGGTGAGGGAGGAGGAATGGGGGGGAGGGAGGAGGAATGGGGGTGAGGGAGGAGGAATGGGGGTGAGGGAGGAGGAATGGGGGTGAGGAGGAGGAATGGGGTGAGGGAGGAGGAATGGGGGTGAGGCAGGAGGAATGGGGTGAGGGAGGAGGAATGGGGTGAGGGAGGAGGAATGGGGGGTGAGGGAGGAGGAATGGGGTGAGGGAGGAGGAATGGGGGTGAGGGAGGAGGAATGGGGTGAGGGAGGAGGAATGGGGTGAGGGAGGAGGAATGGGGTGAGGGAGGAGGAATGGGGGTGAGGGAGGAGGAATGGGGTGAGGGAGGAGGAATGGGGGTGAGGGAGGAGGAATGGGGTGAGGGAGGAGGAATGGGGGTGAGGGAGGAGGAATGGGGGTGAGGGAGGAGGAATGGGGTGAGGGAGGAGGAATGGGGTGAGGGAGGAGGAATGGGGTGAGGGAGGAGGAATGGGGGTGAGGGAGGAGGAATGGGGTGAGGGAGGAGGAATGGGGGGGTGAGGCAGGAGGAATGGGGTGAGGGAGGAGGAATGGGGGGGTGAGGGAGGAGGAATGGGGGGCGCGGGAGGAGGAATGGGGTGAGGGAGGAGGAATGGGGGTGAGGGAGGAGGAATGGGGTGAGGGAGGAGGAATGGGGGTGAGGGAGGAGGAATGGGGGTGAGGGAGGAGGAATGGGGTGAGGCAGGAGGAATGGGGTGAGGGAGGAGGAATGGGGTGAGGCAGGAGGAATGGGGTGAGGGAGGAGGAATGGGGGTGAGGGAGGAGGAATGGGGGTGAGGGAGGAGGAATGGGGGTGAGGGAGGAGGAATGGGGGTGAGGCAGGAGGAATGGGGTGAGGGAGGAGGAATGGGGGTGAGGCAGGAGGAATGGGGGTGAGGGAGGAGGAATGGGGTGAGGGAGGAGGAATGGGGGTGAGGAGGAGGAATGGGGTGAGGGAGGAGGAATGGGGGTGAGGGAGGAGGAATGGGGTGAGGGAGGAGGAATGGGGGTGAGGGAGGAGGAATGGGGTGAGGGAGGAGGAATGGGGTGAGGGAGGAGGAATGGGGGTGAGGGAGGAGGAATGGGGGTGAGGGAGGAGGAATGGGGGTGAGGGAGGAGGAATGGGGGTGAGGGAGGAGGAATGGGGGTGAGGGAGGAGGAATGGGGGTGAGGGAGGAGGAATGGGGTGAGGGAGGAGGAATGGGGTGAGGGAGGAGGAATGGGGTGAGGGAGGAGGAATGGGGTGAGGGAGGAGGAATGGGGTGAGGGAGGAGGAATGGGGGTGAGGGAGGAGGTGCATTAAATATATGTGTTGTCCTGTTACACTGTATATTCTCTTCAAACTCTATGTAGTATATGTCCTCGTGTTTATGATATATATTTACTTGTATCACAGCAGATTTCTCCGACTCCTTCTGGTTTTAAAGCTCATTAATATTTATCATGTCCATCAAAGCTTCTTCACATTAAAGCTGCTGGTGATGTTCTCTTCTTGGAGCACGGAGACAGAAGAAGGAGAAGCTTCTAAACGACCATGACAACATGACTGACAGGTGGGGGGGTGGGTGTGTGTGTGTGTGTGTGGGGGGGGGGGGGGGTGACGACCTTTCATCTCGAGGGGAAACAAACGTATTTAAGCTTTAAATCCAAAGATGTTTATTCTTTATTTGACAAGAGAATAAAACTGGACCAGCAGCTTTAATGTGAAGAAGCTTTGATGGACATGATAAATATTAATGAGCTTTAAAACCAGAAGGAGTCGGAGAAATCTGCTGTGATACAAGTAAATATATATCATAAACACGAGGACATATACTACATACAGTTTGAAGACAATATACAGAGAGAGAGAGAGAGAGAGAGAGAGAGAGAGAGCGGGAGAGAGAGAGAGAGAGAGACAGAGAGAGAGGAGTGAAGAGTGAAGAGTGAGGACTGAAGAGTGAGGAGTGAAGAGTGAGGAGTGAGGAGTGAAGAGTGAGGAGTGAAGAGTGAGGAGTGAGGAGTGAAGAGTGAAGAGTGAGGAGTGAAGAGTGAAGAGTGAGGAGTGAAGAGTGAAGAGTGAGGAGTGAGGAGTGAAGAGTGAAGAGTGAGGAGTGAAGAGTGAGGACTGAAGAGTGAGGAGTGAGGAGTGAAGAGTGAGGAGTGAAGAGTGAGGAGTGAAGAGTGAGGAGTGAGGAGTGAAGAGTGAAGAGTGAGGACTGAAGAGTGAGGAGTGAGGAGTGAAGAGTGAAGAGTGAGGAGTGAAGAGTGAAGAGTGAGGAGTGAAGAGTGAGGAGTGAGGAGTGAGGAGTGAAGAGTGAAGAGTGAGGAGTGAAGAGTGAAGAGTGAGGAGTGAAGAGTGAGGAGTGAGGAGTGAAGAGTGAGGACTGAAGAGTGAGGAGTGAGGAGTGAAGAGTGAGGAGTGAAGAGTGAGGAGTGAAGAGTGAGGAGTGAGGAGTGAAGAGTGAGGAGTGAAGAGTGAGGAGTGAGGAGTGAAGAGTGAAGAGTGAGGACTGAAGAGTGAGGAGTGAGGAGTGAAGAGTGAGGAGTGAGGAGTGAAGAGTGAGGACTGAAGAGTGAGGAGTGAGGAGTGAGGAGTGAAGAGTGAGGAGTGAAGAGTGAGGAGTGAAGAGTGAGGAGTGAAGAGAGAGGAGTGAGGAGTGAAGAGTGAGGAGTGAAGAGTGAGGAGTGAGGAGTGAAGAGTGAAGAGTGAAGAGTGAGGACTGAAGAGTGAGGAGTGAAGAGTGAAGAGTGAGGAGTGAAGAGTGACAGACAGATTCTTCTGAACCTCCATGTTTTAATGGAGGTTCAGAGACAGAATGAAAACAGGAAGGAGAATCTACTTTTCTTCACTTGTTCTTCACTCCTCTTCACTCCTCACTCTTCACTCCTCTTCACTCCTCTTCACTCATGTTCACTCCTCTTCACTCTTCACTCCTCTTCACTCCTCCTCACTCATGTTGAGTTCCATGAAACTGAAGCAGAGACTCGTTGTGTTCAACCTCTCACTTTGTGTGACTTTACTCTGATGGAGCTCGATTCTGCTCTTTCCTGAAACCAGTGGAATTCAAAACTGAGCCTGAACCAGTAAAACAAACCAGCAGCTGAAGCTATTCACTTTCTGACGGAAAACCAGTGACGATGAATTATGCAGCATCATATTTTAGAGCTTCCCAGCATCATATGACAAAAGTCTAAATAATATAATTCAATGAATTTGTCCTGAATAAGCAGAAGAACAAATAGATGGATTAACAAATTAAGTGAATTCATTATTTAGAAGGTTTTACGAAGTCCAGTGCCGACTTGTGAAGGAAATTTCAAACTTTTTGAGGAAACAGAATAAAGTTTTTAAGATTTTCTGTTTAGTTCAGACAGCATCAGTTACTTTTAATGTCCAGTTAATAGTTAATGTGACGTGTTGCATTGTGGGATTGGTTAAAGTATGATGCAGTTTATTATTAACTTTAACAAACGGCCATATCCACGTGTTTGTGCTAGAGAAAGAATCAACAATCACATGTTCCCTATTCAAGCAAGATAATAAAATGAATTAGACTCAAGGCCCAGTGGTCGGACGCCTCCACCAACAGCCCCCCCATGTGGTCCTGAGATTCTGCATTCACAATAACATGAGGTCCCAGTGACCTTGACCTTTGACCTCCTGAATCTTATCAGGTCGTCCTTCACGTATCACGTTCAGAAGAGAACAGACAACATGAACGCATTATACCTCCGGCCCACTGGGTGTCCCCGGCGTGGAGGAGTAAAGACCGTCTCTTCGTACCTTTGTAGTCTTGTCCTGTGGTGCTGATGTGCATCCTCTTCTGACACTCGCCACAGCTCATCAGGAAGTGCGTCACCGCCTCTCTGGGCAGGAAGGCGTACGTCTCTGCAATCTGAGACAGGGACAGAGAGAGATCCTCTTTTATACTTTAAACTAAAATTACAGAGCTGCAGTTGAATGCCTTCGCCAACCACTGATCAAAACATGTTTGGTGAGGTCACAGTGACCTTGACCTTTGACCCTTGACCA
>NC_047157.1:27828913-27854106 GCF_009819705.1 Hippoglossus hippoglossus
TCATGTCTCTGGGACAGAGGACTTCATGTCTCTGGGTCAAAGGACTTCATGTCTCTGGGACAGAGGACATCATGTCTCTGGGTCAAAGGACTTCATGTCTCTGGGACAGAGGACTTCATGTCTCTGGGACAGAGGACATCATGTCTCTGGGTCAAAGGACTTCATGTCTCTGGGACAGAGGACTTCATGTCTCTGGGACAGAGGACTTCATGTCTCTGGGACAGAGGACATCATGTCTCTGGGTCAGAACAAATTATACTCATTTGTAATCCTGCTGTGCATCGAACTCTTTCATTTCAGTGACACTGCGGCTCAGGAGGTAGAGCGGGTCGTACACTAACCGGTGGTTTAAACATTGATCTGAAACGTTAAATGATCATGTGATCAACTCCTGAGCCAGTGTGGAGCTACAGACGTAAAAAGACCAGCGTCACAGGACAGAGAGCAGAAGACGAACCAGCGGACAGAAGAGATTCAGTTAGTCTGTTTAAAGTGACTAACTGTGGAAAGCAGGTTCCCACAAAGAGCTGAAACCACTGCAGCTGGATTTAACTGTTTGAATTCATCCAGATCATTCACAAACGTCCCTATTGTCTCCAGGTCGTCCAGTTTTAAATCATCGACCAGCTCCTGCAGCTCTTTTCTACTTTCACACTCAGTAACAAAGATGTTTCCTACCGAGCTGGATTTGACACTAATATGTTTTATTTTGAAGTTGTGTCTGTTGTGAGCTGCAGTTAATTTCTTGGAGTATCACTTTTGTGTAAATGTTGTGATAATGATGATTGCAATTAGGGCGACGCTGACGATGGTGTTGATTACGACGGCGGCTGCATTGACACACCCACGAATCTGAGCCGAGCTAATTATCCAGCGGGCGGAGAGGGGCATTGTGGGAAAGAAGGAAGGGGTCTGTGGGGAGAAGAGGGGGGGTGCTGGGGGGTGCTGGGGGGGGCTGGGGTGTGTGTTTTGGAGGGGGAAGGTAGACGAACGAGGAGGAAGAGGACAGACGTGATAATGAGAAGTCAGTCGTCCCATAAGAACGTCCCCCCCCCCCCAGAGACCTGCTCTGAACCAGTGTGAGAACCAGCAGGAAAATAAAACCATCATTGATTCTTCATTTCACCAGTCAGCTCCACCGCAGACGTTCAGGTGTCAGGACCATCAGGACCATCAGGGCCATCAGGGCCATCAGGACCATCAGAACCATCAGGACCATCAGGGCCATCAGAACCATCAGGACCATCAGAACCATCAGGACCATCAGGGCCATCAGGGCCATCAGGGCCATCAGGACCATCAGGGCCCAGAAGAAAAGACAGCGTGTCGCTCACATTAATAAATAATTATTAACGACTAATTTACAGACATTTCCAGAACAGAGAGAGGAACTTTAAATGAACTCAGGTTTAATTGTTATTCTTTTTAGATAAAAAGCTTTTTACTGAAGGATTTTCTCTGGTTGTTATTACTATTCCATAAATCAGAAGATACTGTCCCCAGCTCTGTGGGTTTGAGCTGTAAAATGATTCCATAACCAAACTGTGAATGAAAGAAATCTCTCAGCAGAGAACGCACGGGAATAAAACTGAAAAGATTGGTGTATGAAATGGAGAAAATGATGAGTTTCACCAGATAAATGATGTGTGACTTTATTATTCTGGTCCTGGTTCCTCTTCTCCATGTGTTCACTGCAGGAGAAGTTCCAGGATAAACCCTGAACGACACTTTGCCCCAGAAACCAGAAGAGACCAAACCAAAGTAATTCTGCTTCAGACTCTGTTTCCTGCAGCAGCGGCAGAGTAGATCCTTTTGTTAGTGTTCATAATCTCAGTGATGATGCCTGGTGGCTGCGTGGAGTTAATATGGCAGCCTGGCTTTCAGGTGGGAGGGGGGGTGAAGAGGGAGGAGGTCAGGAGAGGAGGAGGAGGAGGAGGAGGAGGAGGACACAGGAGGGACGAAGGTGGAAATTGAAGCCTTGCAGTGTAATTAAGACTGGTGTTAATTTCTTTTTAACCTCGCTGTGGCCAGAGGAGCTGCTCACCATGGCAACAGGAGAACACCGAGGGGGGGCCGAGCGCTGCCTCAAATCAAAACACACTGTGTGTGTGTGTGTGTGTGTGTGTGTGTGTGTGTGTGTGTGTCGCACAAAATACCATCACTGACTGAAGAGAAGATCTACACAACAACACCCAGCTGTTATATGATATTCTCGTCTAAATTAAATGTACGACTTCAACAGCCCCCCCCCCCCCCCTCTTCTCCACTGGGGGATATTCTTTATGTTTTACAACTACACAATATTACAGCTGCTCCACAGGAGGAATGTTTCAGAGGATCTAAATTCATCCAAACCAAAGGAAGCTACTAAATAACAAAGTAATGCAAGATAATACAATTAAATGACATCAGATTTCTTAACACAAAAGTAATCCTGAATTAAATGAATCACTGATATGTAGAGATTTTGCATTAAATTAAAGTTGCTTAATAATAATTAGTTTTTAAACTTTGCCTTTCAGAGCAAGGTGCATGATTCAAAGTGTTTTATTAAATCACTGCTTAATAAAATGAGTTTTAATCTGTTGCATCAACTGGAAGTTTGAAGGTACATTTCTATTTAAAACTTTATTCTGCTCCGCACATTAACGCAAACATGCAACACAAAACTTTCAAGAGCGAAAAGTGAAGTAGGTGTTTATATAGAAATGTCAAAGTTTATTACTTTTAATGAGTTTGTGTTGAAGCGACGAGCGGCTGAGACGTTAAATCTCTGAAGTCATAGCAACCGTCTAAATTCAGCCTCAGTAATTAAGACGCTGAACACGATCTGTAGAAACAATCACGTTCTTCTATTTCTTATCATAACCAATTAAAAGAGAAAACTTTGTTGGCCACAGTTTGAACGAGACAAAGACGTGTGAGCCGCTGTCACCCCCTCTGTGTGTGTCTGTGTGAGACATGCTGCTCCTGACACAAACACAACTGTCACTATAAACCAACAACTTGTCAGCTCAAGTCTTTAGTGTTTTGAATTCATACAAACATAATGTGTTGAATACAAATCAAATATAGATTATATATAAATGTGCAAGAAGTTCAGCTCCAGTGTGATGACGTCACAGAGCTGAGCAGCTCCACTGAACTTATGATCATGATCATGGGGGGGGGGGGAATAAGAGCACAAACGAGAGGGTTAACTCAGAGTCACTGACATTACCCAGCAGCCACTGCTGCTACAAGTCGTCCCTCTGCCCAACGCTAACATGACGACGTCACAGAGTTCATCTTTACGTCTCTATTGTTTCCCAGCAGCGTGTCCGCTGCTTCACCCAAGACACACACACACACAAACACACAGGAGGGCAGGACACACACACAAACACACATGCACACACAGAGGCACACAACCAGAGTCCAACCAATTTCTGTCAAATTAAGGTTTTTATGATGACGGAATAAGAGACTATTTGACAACACAGAGATCACTGAGACCTAATGGAGGGGCCACCCCTTCAACACACACAGACACACACACACACAGACACACACACACACACACACACACACAGACACACACTGCCAAACCCCAGATGTACAGGACAGTCCTCTTATCGACAGAGAGTGAGTGTGTGGGACATTCGTTTGTCCTTCTACACTGTGTCAAATTGTTTCTGCTGCTGCTAACACACACACACACAGACACACACACACAGACACACACACACACACACACACACACACACACACACACAGAGGTTTCATTCATCCATCTGTTTACCGAACATACCATTTCCCATCATGCCATGCGGTGCTGATAACAGTTTATTGGAGTCATTTCCATGTGAACACAGTTCAGCTGGATCAACACTCGACATCTCTACAGGTCACATGATGGGTCACATGACGGGTCACATGACGGGTAACATGACAGGTCACATGACGGGTCACATGACGGGTCACATGACGGGTCACGTGACGGGTCACGTGACAGGTCACATGACGGGTCACATGACGGGTCACATGACGGGTCACATGACGGGTCACATGACGGGTCACATGACGGGTCACATGACGGGTCACATGACGGGTCACATGACACTGAGGCGTCTCCTCGCTGCTCAGAACTCATCAACACGGACGTGGAGGAAAAATATTAAGAAGCAATTTGTGGCTCTTTGAAAAGTCGACCTGGCAGCAGGGACAGAGGGAATCAAACACCAACTAGCACGTAATAGGACGTCCTCACCACTACGTCCTCCCCTCTACGTCCTCACCGCTACGTCCTCACCTCTACGTCCTCACCGCTACGTCCTCCCCTCTACGTCCTCCCCTCTACGTCCTCACCGCTACGTCCTCACCGCTACGTCCTCACCGCTACGTCCTCCCCTCTACGTCCTCACCGCTACGTCCTCCCCTCTACGTCCTCCCCTCTACGTCCTCCCCGCTACGTCCTCACCTCTACGTCCTCCCCTCTACGTCCTCACCGCTACGTCCTCACTTCTATGTCCTCACCTCTACCTCCTCACCTCTACCTCCTCACGTCCTCCCCTCTACGTCCTCCCCGCTACGTCCTCCCCTCTTCGTCCTCCCCTCTTCGTCCTCACTTCTTCGTCCTCACCTCTACCTCCTCACGTCCTCACCTCTACCTCCTCACGTCCTCATCTCTACGTCCTCACCTCTACGTCCTCACCTCTACCTCCTCACCTCTACCTCCTCACGTCCTCACCTCTACCTCCTCACGTCCTCACCTCTACGTCCTCACCTCTACCTCCTCACGTCCTCACCTCTACGTCCTCACCACAGTTCAGCTTCACTCTTCAACTGCAGCTGGTTGTGACAGTTGAAGCTGTGACTCAGTCAGTTCTTCTCACAGGGAATCGAACCCACTCACCAGAGTTACAGAGAACAGACGCTCAGGGGCAGTGGGCGGATTCAAAGGTCCTGGAAGCAGAGTTCAGCACAGACAGAGAGACAGTGCTGCTCTCTGACCAACACTCAGACTGCAGCTCTGGATCGGTGAAGAGACAGGGAAGCAGTCGTCACATGAACTTGACACAAGCGTCTAGATACCAACTATTATTAGTCCCAACAAACCGCTCAGTGTTTCCTTCTTCAACCGGAGCCCAACACTCAGACTGCGTCTCACAGCTCAGTACAACCGGTCTCTGAAGATCACCTCATCTGGAAGTATCAGTATACACCTTCTGTTCGGATTATTACATCGTATGCATAACCACACAATGCAAATAGCCCGGGACCTAAGAAATAGAGCATCTCGAGTCATGTGACGCTCTAACACTCAGATACTGCTGACAACCAGTGAACCGACCCGACACCACGTCTGGAGAGTCCGTCAGATGTTCTGTGACAGGAAGCTCAAAGCAGAGCGACGACCTGATGGAATAAGAGCATCACCTCAGAGATCCTCACTGCAAACATCAGGGTCATCATCACGAAGCCCGAAGTAACGAGATTCTAAAACACGAGGCACAGACATGATGAAGACTCTGGTCAGAGTCTGAACCAGAGTCTGAACCACAGAGTCTGAACCAGAGAGTCTCAACCAGAGAGTCTGAACCAGAGAGTCTCAACCAGAGAGTCTGAACCACAGAGTCTGAACCAGAGAGTCTGAACCAGAGTCTGAACCAGAGAGTCTGAACCACAGAGTCTCAACCAGAGAGTCTGAACCAGAGAGTCTCAACCAGAGAGTCTGAACCACAGAGTCTGAACCAGAGAGTCTGAACCAGAGTCTGAACCAGAGAGTCTGAACCACAGAGTCTCAACCAGAGAGTCTGAACCAGAGAGTCTCAACCAGAGAGTCTGAACCACAGAGTCTGAACCAGAGTCTGAACCAGAGAGTCTGAACCACAGAGTCTGAACCAGAGAGTCTGAACCAGAGAGTCTGAACCAGAGAGTCTGAACCACAGAGTCTGAACCACAGAGTCTGAACCAGAGTCTGAACCAGAGAGTCTGAACCACAGAGTCTCAACCAGAGAGTCTGAACCAGAGAGTCTCAACCAGAGTCTGAACCACAGAGTCTCAACCAGAGAGTCTGAACCAGAGTCTGAACCAGAGAGTCTGAATCAGAGTCTGAACCAGAGAGTCTGAACCAGAGAGTCTGAACCACAGAGTCTGAACCACAGAGTCTGAACCACAGAGTCTGAACCAGAGAGTCTGAACCACAGAGTCTGAACCACAGAGTCTGAACCACAGAGTCTGAACCAGAGAGTCTGAACCAGAGTCTGAACCAGAGAGTCTGAACCAGAGTCTGAACCACAGAGTCTGAACCACAGAGTCTGAACCAGAGTCTGAACCAGAGAGTCTGAACCAGAGAGTCTGAACCACAGAGTCTGAACCAGAGAGTCTGAACCAGAGTCTGAACCAGAGAGTCTGAACCAGAGAGTCTGAACCACAGAGTCTGAACCAGAGTCTGAACCAGAGAGTCTGAACCAGAGAGTCTGAACCAGAGTCTGAACCAGAGAGTCTGAACCAGAGAGTCTGAAACAGAGTCTGAACCACAGAGTCTGAACCACAGAGTCTGAACCAGAGAGTCTGAACCACAGAGTCTGAACCAGAGAGTCTGAACCACAGAGTCTGAACCACAGAGTCTGAACCAGAGAGTCTGAACCAGAGAGTCTGAACCAGAGTCTGAACCAGAGAGTCTGAACCAGAGAGTCTGAACCACAGAGTCTGAACCACAGAGTCTGAACCAGAGAGTCTGAACCACAGAGTCTGAACCAGAGTCTGAACCAGAGAGTCTGAACCACAGAGTCTGAACCACAGAGTCTGAACCAGAGAGTCTGAACCACAGAGTCTGAACCAGAGTCTGAACCAGAGAGTCTGAACCACAGAGTCTGAACCAGAGTCTGAACCAGAGAGTCTGAACCAGAGAGTCTGAACCAGAGTCTGAACCAGAGAGTCTGAACCAGAGAGTCTGAACCAGAGTCTGAACCACAGAGTCTGAACCAGAGTCTGAACCAGAGAGTCTGAACCACAGAGTCTGAACCAGAGAGTCTGAACCACAGAGTCTGAACCACAGAGTCTGAACCAGAGTCTGAACCAGAGAGTCTGAACCAGAGAGTCTGAACCAGAGTCTGAACCAGAGAGTCTGAACCAGAGAGTCTGAACCAGAGTCTGAACCAGAGAGTCTGAACCAGAGAGTCTGAACCAGAGTCTGAACCACAGAGTCTGAACCAGAGTCTGAACCACAGAGTCTGAACCAGAGTCTGAACCAGAGAGTCTGAACCACAGAGTCTGAACCACAGAGTCTGAACCAGAGTCTGAACCAGAGAGTCTGAACCACAGAGTCTGAACCAGAGAGTCTGAACCAGAGAGTCTGAACCAGAGAGTCTGAACCAGAGTCTGAACCAGAGAGTCTGAACCAGAGAGTCTGAACCAGAGTCTGAACCACAGAGTCTGAACCAGAGTCTGAACCAGAGAGTCTGAACCACAGAGTCTGAACCAGAGTCTGAACCACAGAGTCTGAACCAGAGTCTGAACCAGAGTCTGAACCACAGAGTCTGAACCAGAGAGTCTGAACCAGAGTCTGAACCAGAGTCTGAACCAGAGAGTCTGAACCAGAGTCTGAACCACAGAGTCTGAACCAGAGTCTGAACCAGAGAGTCTGAACCACAGAGTCTGAACCACAGAGTCTGAACCAGAGTCTGAACCACAGAGTCTGAACCAGAGAGTCTGAACCAGAGAGTCTGAACCACAGAGTCTGAACCAGAGTCTGAACCAGAGAGTCTGAACCACAGAGTCTGAACCAGAGTCTGAACCAGAGAGTCTGAACCAGAGTCTGAACCAGAGTCTGAACCAGAGAGTCTGAACCAGAGTCTGAACCACAGAGTCTGAACCAGAGTCTGAACCAGAGAGTCTGAACCAGAGAGTCTGAACCAGAGAGTCTGAACCACAGAGTCTGAACCAGAGTCTGAACCAGAGAGTCTGAACCAGAGTCTGAACCAGAGAGTCTGAACCACAGAGTCTGAACCACAGAGTCTGAACCAGAGTCTGAACCAGAGAGTCTGAACCACAGAGTCTGAACCAGAGAGTCTGAACCACAGAGTCTGAACCACAGAGTCTGAACCAGAGTCTGAACCAGAAGAGTCTGAACCACAGAGTCTGAACCAGAGAGTCTGAACCACAGAGTCTGAACCAGAGAGTCTGAACAGAGAGTCTGAACCAGAGAGTCTGAAACCACAGAGTCTGAACCAGAGTCTGAACCAGAGAGTTCTGAACCAGAGAGTCTGAACCACAGAGTCTGAACCACAGAGTCTGAACCAGAGTCTGAACCAGAGAGTCTGAACCACAGAGTCTGAACCAGAGAGTCTGAACCACAGAGTCTGAACCACAGAGTCTGAACCAGAGAGTCTGAACCAGAGAGTCTGAACCAGAGTCTGAACCAGAGAGTCTGAACCAGAGAGTCTGAACCACAGAGTCTGAACCAGAGAGTCTCAACCAGAGAGTCTGAACCAGAGAGTCTGAACCACAGAGTCTGAACCAGAGTCTGAACCACAGAGTCTGAACCACAGAGTCTGAACCAGAGAGTCTGAACCAGAGAGTCTGAACCAGAGTCTGAGGTGGGTTCTCTCCTTGTGTGAGATCAGCTCTGGCCTCGGACTCTGAAGAGGCCGAGAGCGACAGGCGAGGAGCGAGATTCACTCCAGATAATCTCTGCTGCAGGTTTCCAGTCCTGATGTTAATCTGAATATGAAACAATATGGAACAGGTTGAAATTAGCTGAGCGGTTACCATGCCAACCATCACCTGACCCTG
This sequence comes from Hippoglossus hippoglossus, assembly GCF_009819705.1. Taxonomy (NCBI): domain Eukaryota; kingdom Metazoa; phylum Chordata; class Actinopteri; order Pleuronectiformes; family Pleuronectidae; genus Hippoglossus; species Hippoglossus hippoglossus. Next base: position 27,837,692 of record NC_047157.1, read on the forward strand.
CAGTACTCTCTGTGCAGAGACACTGGACTGATTCGTTTCTAAATGAAAAGGGTTTATGTTTCACTTCCATTCAAATCTTTAGCTGTTTTCAGACATGAGCTCCAGACCCAGCTTTCTGTTTCTGTGAAGCAGCAGATTGTCCTGATCAGACTCGACACAACAGGAAAATGGAAACTCTTGAAAAGGTGGATTCCAGAATGTCTGGCAGATTTTGCAAAGTTTCAAATATCCAGAGAATTGTGTGCAACTGCTTTAGAAAGATTCGACTTGACTCCCATAATACTCCTAAAAGATAAAAGTATCTTCTAAAGCAGTTCTTGAGACATGAACTCCAAGCTCCAGGTCAAAGGTCATGCCGAGCCTGACAGGAGGAGAGAAGTGATTCACTTGTAGAATCAGCTGATTCTTTAATAAACTGACGGAGAAGTAATCAGCTGTAACAACTGGCTCCAGATACAACAACACGTTCAACATGTCATTTACATAACTGCCAAAAAAGATGATGAATATTCAGGCTACACCCGCACGGCTACGGCCTTTTCAAACTAAAACAGATATCACACGACCCGGGCACGTTCCACAGCTCGGCTACAAACCAGTCGATGGAGCCGAGGAGCAGCTCTGGAGTCAAACTACAAGATATGAATCGATATGAAGACTGCGGTGATATTATTTCACACAATAAGTGATAAACTGAATAATCACATGAACTGAACTGGAGAGAACTTGTTGATTCAGTTTCTTCAACAAAACAAGTTGAAGTTTGTGAGTGAAATGTTTCTCATCCTGTGAAACTCAGTGAGACAGAGGAAGGAGCACCTGCTGCACACACACAGACACACACACACACACACACAGACACACTATACACACACACTAGACACACACACACACAGACACACTATACACACTATACGCACACACACACACACTATACACACACACAAAATACACACACACACAGACACACTATACACACACACTATACACACACACACAGACACACACACAGACAGACACACACATTATACACACTATATACACACACACACACACACAGACACACACACACTATACGCACACACACACACACACATTATACACACTATACACACACTATACACACACACACACACACACAAAATATACACACACACACACACACACACACACACACTATATACGTACACACGCAGACACACACACACACTATATACATACACACACTATACACACACACACACACACACACTATACACACTATACACACACAATATACATACACACACACACTATACACGTACACACACACACACCACGCACACACTATACACGTACACACACACACTACACGAACACACATACTATACACGCTATACACACACACACACACACACACACTATATACATACACACTATACACACTATATACACTTGCGCGTGCGCACACACACACACACACACACACACTATATACACTTACGTGCACAGACACATGCACACACACTATATACATACACGCACGCACTATACACACACACACACACACACACACAGACACACACACACACACACACTATATACATACACACTATACACACTATACATACACACTATATACATACACGCACGCAATATATACACACACACACACACACACACACACACACACACACTATACACAAACACACACACACACACTATATCCATACACACCATACACACTATACACACCATACACACTATATACACACTTACGCACACACACGCACTAAGGCAGCCTACTGGAAACCGGACCCATGCCCTCACGCACACGCAGCCACTCACCTTGACGGGCACGTACAGCACGGGTCTGGCCGCCGGGCTCCGGGCCTCGGTTCGGACCTGGAACCCTTTGGACTTGACCCAGAACTTGAACTTGGCGTTGATGTGTCCGCTGCTCTTCTCCTGCAGGAGGAGCACGGGGCGGTTCTCCTCGTCCCGCTGGAGCAGCGTCTGCAGGATCTTGTTGTACTTGCGCCGGGTCACGGTCTTGGTCTTCCCGGAGTCCCCGTAGGTCCGCAGGCACCAGTCCTGGAACTCCTCGAACATCTCCGCCCCTCCGGCCGCCGCCGCCTCGGGCCCCGGAGGAGCGGAGCCGCCGCTCTGCTGCTGGAGGCTGGAGGAGGTGGAGGAGGTGGAGGAGGTGGAGCAGGAGACCAGGTCCGACACTCCGCTGCCTCTTCTCGTCGTCATGATGAACCGCAGCAGCTCCTCTTGGTGTCAGAGCCTGAATTCAAAGTGTCTCTAACCCACGAAGGATCTCTGACAAACAAAGACGAGTCCGAACCTTTCATCCATTCACCAACAAGTCCAGTTCGGTTAGTAAATCCTCTTCCTCCTCCTCCTCCTCCTCTTCCTCGGCTGTTACGCACTAATGGAAATCTGCGGACAGACCGAGACACGGATGGAAAACGCGCCGGCTGGACGTGTCTCCGCCCGGAGGAACAAAGGCTCTGGACCCGGTGGAGGGTGGAGCTGTTGGACCGGACCGGACCGGGCGGTGCAGACTGGAGCCCCGCGTCCCGCTCACACACACCTGTTAGCAGCGTGGCTCTGTCGGCCTGTCCCGTGGGGGACGTCGGTCACCGCCTCCTCTTCCTCTTCCTCCTCCTCCTCCTCCTCTTGGGGAGGATAAAAAGAGATGTGAGGCTTTCTCCTCCTGTCCTCTTCTCCTCCTCCTGTCCTCCTCCTGTCCTCTTCTTCTCCTCCTCCTGTCCTGTCCTCCTCTCCTCCTGTCCTGCTCCTGTCCCACCGGCTTTTAACCCGGTTCTCCTGTCCGATCTTCTGAGCAGGAGCAGCACACGGTTACAAACATTAGTCTCCTTCCTGCCTCCTGGTTTCTGGTGCCACCTCCTCTCTGCTCCTCCTGCTCCGGCCCGGGGCTGATGGGAAACCACCGGACACCTGTTTGAATCCTGCCCGTCTTCTTCCTCCGGTGGCAGAGCGCAGCTTCCTCCTCACGTTCACGACTCTTCCTCCTCTTCCTCCTCTTCCTCAGCAGCAGCTGTGGTCCTGAACACTAAAACACACAAACACACAATCACACTAACACACGCCCAGTGGACGGGACGTGCACGCCGCTGCAGCTCCACTTTAAAAAGCAGGAAGTGTCCAAAAAATGTCCCGAACGCGTGCGCGCTGCGGCTCCGCTGCCTGGAGGCTGGAGATGAACTGTTTCTTATTTATTCTCTTCCGCTCCTGAAGTTCTGTTCCACCTCCTCAGATGTGGAGCTACATTACAAACAGCCGTTTGAATCAGGAGCTGTGAGATCACAGTGAGCTGCAGGAGAAGCTGCAGGAGAAGCTGGAGGAGAAGCTGCAGGTGAAGCTGCAGGAGAAGCTGGAGGAGAAGCTGGAGGAGAAGCTGGAGGAGAAGCTGCAGGAGAAGCTGCAGGTGAAGCTGGAGGAGAAGCTGCAGGTGAAGCTGGAGGAGACGCTGCAGGTGAAGCTGGAGGAGAAGCTGCAGGAGAAGCTGGAGGAGAAGCTGCAGGTGAAGCTGCAGGTGAAGCTGGAGGAGAAGCTGCAGTTGAAGCTGGAGGAGAAGCTGCAGGAGAAGCTGGAGGTGAAGCTGGAGGAGAAGCTGCAGGAGAAGCTGCAGGTGAAGCTGGAGGAGAAGCTGCAGGTGAAGCTGGAGGAGAAGCTGCAGGAGAAGCTGGAGGTGAAGCTGGAGGAGAAGCTGCAGGAGAAGCTGCAGGTGAAGCTGGAGGAGAAGCTGGAGGAGACGCTGGAGGAGAAGCTGGAGGAGAAGCTGCAGGAGACGCTGGAGGTGAAGCTGCAGGTGAAGCAGAGAGAACCCCCCCCCCGTGTGTCTTTATGGAATAATCTGAAACATTGGGAGAATCATGGGAATTAGAATTTGGTCTTTTTCAGAGACAATGTCCTGAAGTGTCCTTCATGTCTCTGTTCATGTCTGAAAACAGCTGTGTGTGTGTGTGTGTGTGTGTGTGTTGACACCACATGTTCCCCAAGGAGTCACCAACAGCCCCCCCCCCCCCCCCCCCCCCACACACACACACACACACACACACACACACACACACACACACACACACACACTAAAGCTCAACGGTCCCTGATGGTCTCCAGAGTCATAGAGAGACATAGAGAACGTAGAACAACTGCAGACCCGTCACAGCTCCACACACTGACATGAACACAACACGAGTCAAACAACACAGTCCACCACACACACACACACACACACACACACACACACACACGCACACAGACGGAGCAGGAGGTGGCTGTGGCTCAGGGGTAAGAGCGGTCGTCCTCTAACCAAAAGGTCAGAGGTGGAGACCATTAGAAGACGTCACAGTCCCATCACGCTCTGTTTGATTGACATGGTCGTGTCTTTGAGGGACATCAGGCCCGACCTGTCTGCAGCCCCTCGTCCGTCACTGACCTCCACCAGCTGGACACCATGTTCCAGGAGACCCAGGCTGAGGAACCTGGAGGCCACATCCAAACACCTGGTCCGTCTAACAAAGTGCAATCAGCACACACACTTGTGCTGCTGCGTTCACCACAGACACACACTAATGCAAACACATTCACTATCTAAATCTAACTAAACAAAACTTTCAATGAGGAGTAAAAAACACTTATCCTGTACGATGTTATGACCAGCACATTATTCATCTGTCGCTTTTCAGCATCAATCTTTTCCAGTTGGAACTTCAGGTTTGAACGTAGCACGACATATCGTTTTGAACTGGATCAGCTGCAGGCTCTGCTCTTCATACTGGGTTCCAGTCTGGAGATGGGAACTAGATACAACCACGTTTATATTTAAACTCAGGTTCTGTTCAAATGATAAAAGCTGAAGAAGATTTCCAGTTAAAACTTTGATAAAATGAGAGAAGGGACGCTGAGTGTCGACACAACTGTGTGTGTGTGTGTGTGTGTGTGTGTGTGTGTGTGTGTGTGTGTGTGTGTGTGTGTGTGTGGAGTTGAGTGGCCGTTATGTTTGTGTGTCATATCTGAGGCCCATGACTTTCCCCAGAGGAATAAACGATGAAGAGAGAAAGAAAAGAAACTGAGAGAGGATGGAAATAATCTTCCACTATGGGAAGTGAAAGTGTCTCACAACACCCTCTCCTCCCCCACATAGCTTTGTCTCTGCCATTGTCCAGGACGCCAGCGTTCAACAGAAGTTACAACTCAGAAATACGACTTCAGACATTAAAAAGAAATCTAAAGATATAGACCAGCAAGGGGCGGAGCCTGTAGAGCAGCAGGAGGCCGGACATGACGTATAAACTCTGCTGTGGAAAGATCAGTGTTGTTGTTTACAGCTCATCCACACCGGCGTCGGCCCTCAGCACCAGAAGATCTGGAACCTCCTCGTGTTTCCAAGTGGACGTCCTCGTCTTCTACGTGTACGGCTCCTCTTCTTCATCCTGAGATGTTTGAGTTCTTCCAGTTTCAGGTCACGTGTTAGAAACCTCATCAACACGTCCACCTGCTCTCTGTGAAGTGTGTCTGTCCGTTTACTTTCATCCATCATGAGCAGGTTTCTACGTTGGTTCGAGTCCGTCCTGTGTTGGGCCTCTTGGATTTCTTACTCTGCTAAACTGTCTTATTCTTCCTCTTTCTCTTCTACACACACACATGCACACACGCGCACACAAACACACACACACAGTTCGACTTCATGCACAAATGAACATTCCCCCAACACACAAACACACATGTGCTCACTCTAATTCACACAAACACATGTATGTATGTGTGAGCTCACACATGAACAGAGCTGAGAATGAGTGCACATATATGTTAATGCAACACACACACACACACAAGGACTGAGAGGTCAAATTAGTGAGACCCACTGTAACACACACACACACACACACACACACACACACACACACACACACACACACAGGGCCCTGGCTGCCTCGCCTGGCTGGATCTCTCGGTTGCCATGGTGCCAGTCAGCTGGAGGGGGTGCGAGTGGGCGTCGAGGAGGAGGTCTGCTTCTGACTCCTGGCTGGGACACACACACACACACACACACACGTAGAGAGGCACAGTGATGTATGCAGATATATGAACAAACATGGATGTACAAGCATAAACACATGTGGGCTGCCACACACACACACACACACACACACACACGTACACACACACACACACACACACACACACGTACATGTGTGTTCTTCTATCTTAGTGAGGACACTCATGATACGTTCTCTAGCTCCTGACTCGTTAACCATCCCCACTTCAGGTCGAACTCTCACCTGAACCGAACCCTTAAAACCAAGTCTTTACCCTCAAACAGATCAAATGATTGAAACTAAATCTGATAAAAACTTTTCTATGGACAGTTTGGTATTTACTTTAGATTCGAGTCATAAATACGAGGCCCAGATAAAGATATAAACTTCCTGTTCATTTTGCTGAACTTGATAAGATAATTCTTTGTGAGTCCAACTATGGGGACGTTTAGTGTTACAGCAGCAAAAAGGGAAAAGTGCAATACACACTTAGTAAAGGTAATAAATGAGCATAAAAATACATTATAAACACAAAACTATTTTAAAAAATAGAAATATGTGTAATCTAAAAACAGAATATATACAATACAAAACTAAATTGATATGTTATATATGTATGATCTAGATTTTAAATTTATTTCCACAGACCTCAACAATTACTAATGAACCCAAACTGTAAAATGTTAGAACTCAAAACTACATAAAAAAGACAGAGGTTGTAATAAACTCCTCAAGTTATTGATCCTTTGGACAAACAGGAAATCCTCATAACGGAAAATGAATCGAAAACTAATAAGATAATAAATTATTTCAAAAAAACTATTTCAAAACAAATGTCTCAAATGTGAAGGATTTCCTGCAGATTTGTTACTATATGAATAAAATATGATGTAATTGAATTGTCGACTGTATTTCAGATACAAAAATATAATTGACTTCATTTTAAAATCATGTTTGCTAATGAATTAAATTGTGTAAATCTATTTGAATCTGTTTATTATATTTTGTCCTGTTTCCTGAATCAAGTCTTTGTTCTAACGTCACATACTTGATTGTTTTCCACTGATCAGCAGCGCCCTCTAGTGGCAGCAGACTGAGAAACAGAGTTTATTAAAGATGAGTCTGTTTGTTCCCTGAAGACGAAGAGTTCAGCTTCTGATTCCTGGAGGGAACAGTTTGTGATGCTGACACAGTGTGTGTGTTACTGTGACTACATTAGCACACACACACACTCACACTCACACACACACACACACACACAGACACACACAAACACACACACACACACACACACACACACACACACACACACACACTTTCACCTACAGAGGTGCCTGTCCTCCCTCTTTATTTTGTTGACAGGCTCCTGTTACCAGGTTGGTTGCTTGGGCTGATGGGGTTACCTTGGCAACCATACCCATCCCATTGTGTGGCGATCCACCCACAGTGGACCTGTCCCAAGGACACACACACACACACACACACTCACACTCACACTAACAGCTTCAGGTTGTTGTTTTTCAACCCTGAAACCTGAGGCCTTCACCTCACCTGTGTGTGTGTGTGTGTGTGTGTGTGTGTGTTTGTGCAGTAGTTTTTGCAGACAGAGGTGAAAACCTCCTTGGTGGATGTAATTTAATTAAATACATATCAATAACAAATTGTTCCTGACGTTAGAACCAGAGCAGCAGAGTCGGGAGGAGACAGTGAAGAGTCGGGAGGAGACAGTGAAGAGTCGGGAGGAGACAGTGAAGAGTCGGGAGGAGACAGGAAGAGTCGGGAGGAGACAGTGAAGAGTCGGGAGGAGACAGTGAAGAGTCGGGAGGAGACAGGAAGAGGGATCGTCACAATCTGTGAAGTAGAGTCCACGGAATCTCATCTCATCTCATCTCATCTCATCTCATCTCCTACATCTGTCAACAGAGGCAGAGCATGGTATATATGGGGTTACCTGGAGGGAAACCCAGGGACTTGACTCATCAGGTGACAGGGAAGCAGGAAGTGAAGTGACAGGGAACAGGAAGTGACAAGAGTGGAATAAAAGAGGAAGTCAGATAAGAAGAAGGTCTCATCTGAGGAGATGAGACCTTCAGACTCAGTGACCTCTTCACTTCTTCAGACATATTTTTACAGACTTCCTGCGATGTCGTCCTTTTTTGTTTTATTGCTTTTATTTCTAATTACTGCTCTTCTCAGATGCTGTTATCTTTTGATTTATGCTTTTTATTGTTCACATAAGAAATCCAGCAACGTCAACCACAGCAGATAAGTATAAAAACACTGAGTAGAACAAAGTGTGTACAGCAGAATGGAACTGAAAAAACAAACTCGTACACATCTAGAAAATGAGTAGACATATATTACAAAATACAAATGAATCGTATAAAGTTTGCAACCATAATGTTCAGGAAACAGTTGTTGTATAGATAAAGTTATTATAATTATTATATTATCATAATGTTCTTTAGATCTAAAGATAAAATATGTTTCCACTCAGCATCTCTCCTGTGATGCTTTAGCAAAAAAACCTCTTTGATTTATCATCAAATAATTACAGTTGGAGCCTGTTGCCCCACGACTGAGCAGCGCTGGAGTGTGTTAGGCCCTGATAACGACACACACACACACACACACACACTGAGGGATGTGGAGTCTGTGTGTGTTTGTGTGTATTTGTTTGTGTAGGAGGCCTCTCTCACAGTTTAGGGGCAGGAAGTCATTAATTATCAGGAGCAGAGAGCGAAACCACTTTCTCACAAAATCCTCATGAGGAAAAGCTGCACGAGTCGAGACAAGGCTGTACACACACACACACACACACACACACTGAGTAATGCATGTACTGACACACACTTCACACTGACATTTCCTTCCTCTGACTCGGTATATGCAGGTGTAGTTACTCATCTTTTACAGAAGAGGGTGCTCTAAATCAGGTTGCCTCAGGAAATATAAGCTCGTCTTATATATATATATATATATATATATATATATATATATATATATATATATATATAAATTGTTTTTACAAGCTAGAGTTATTAACGTCACCAGAGTTTTCTTCTTGTACTCTCACTTTGCAGTTAGAGCTATTTTATGTATTATTATTTCATGTTAAAGAAGCAGAATTCAAACATTACACTGTTTCCCTCCAGTGACGCTCATCAAATCTCATTAATGTTGAAAAATTTATGTTGTTAAGTGATTTACTGCAAACATCTCAGGATGAAGAAGAGGAGCCGTACACGTAGAAGACGAAGACGTCCACTTGGAAACACGAGGAGGTTCCAGATCTTCTGGTGATGAGGGCCGACGCCGGTGTGGATGAGCTGTAAACAACAACACTGATCTTTCCACAGCAGAGTTTATACGTCATGTCCGGCCTCCTGCTGCTCTACAGGCTCCGCCCCTCGCCTGGATGTCCCCACATGTTCCTGTTGGTGTGAACGAGTCGGACCCAACAACCTGCTGCTGCTGCTTCACAAACACTGACTACACAACATGTCCAGAACCAGTTGAAGCCAGCTCCATATGGGGGACTTCAGTCTTCAGTTAATGGAGAAGCTGCGTGTGTTTGGACCGTGGGAGGAAGCTGGAGAACCTGGAGAGAAGAACATGTTAACTCAACACAGAACAAACCATCTGAAGGCAGAAGAACAGACTGAATAAAACAATTTAAAATGACAAACTTGGTGTTGGTGTGAAGAGAAGAACGTTGAACGCCTCAGTCGTCCTCTCCACCTTCAGGCAGGAGCTGAGATGGAAACTCTTCACTGACCCTGATGAACCCTGTGTTCTTCACATTCACTGTAGGTTCTTCACACTGGTGCAGAGCCGGGAGGTCGGGTCAGATGGTCTCATACTTCCACCGATCACTGGATAAAGAGAAGATTATTGTTTTAAACCGGTTTTAATTGTTTGATTTTTGTTACGACAACTTGAACTCAGCTACTTCTCACACTGCTCCTCTCGCTGCGGATTGTAAAACATGTCGAGACACTTCTGAAAAACCTCCCTTCTGGGTTTTGTGTTTCTGCACCTGAAGATAGAAGAATCGTCTCCAGCTCCTTCTCCACACGATCAACACAGAATATATTTCCCATGAAATAAATTTACCATGGAATGAAATATTAATACTTTGGAAACTCAAATATTACCACGGCACATCGTTGGTACCTCTGAAATCACTGTGGTTCCTCATCTCTTTTCTGAGGAACTGCAGACTGTAAACACTACTATTACTATACTCGACACACACACACACACACACACACACACACACACACACACACAGAGTTGGAGGTGGGTATTAGAGCTGCCACGTTATTCCAGATGACTTTGACAACCCCCCAGATGAAAGCGGGAGCAGATTTACACATGTCAGGAACAGAAACATACAAGCTGTAAATAGATGTTTTTAATTCTTCTTGTTTTTCTTGGCACGGCGACGCCAGCCAATGAAAAGATTAAAGAGTATCAAGGTTCACTGGAAGTCAGGGTAATTTATGTCAGCCTATTATTATTAATGAGGTGGAGCACATGTAACACAGGCCACGAACATTGATGTGAAACCTCCCCTGGGCTCTGAAAGGCTGGAACCCTCGAACTCTACCCGCAGGTCCTGTCTGAAAGCAACAGAACCAGGAGGAGCCCTTCAGAGCCAGTGTCCATCCTGAGCCACTGGAGAAAGATGGAGGTCCAACATGGAGGACTCCGTGGAAAACGACCACACCTGAAAAGCACATGACCATCCACTGGTCACATGGTGTAAACAGGAAGTAGATGTCACCTCTGCAGCTGGTTGCTTAGTAACAGAAACTCCTCTGAAGGAGGAGCAGTGAAGGTGAAGAGTCGGAGCAGGGACGACGAGGTGGAACTGTTACTGACAGGAAGTGTTAGCTTTGTGTTCACCGCTGGTCGTCGAGTCATGTGACTGATAAGACTCCAGGTCCAGAAAGTGAAGCCAAGTGTCTGAAAGCTGTCTTCTGTGTAGTGACCAGCAGGGGGCGACTCCACTGGTAGTTTCTATAGAAGTCTATAGAAAGTGACTTCTCACTTCATAACGTCAGGAAACATTCAGGAGTTTCTGTCTCAGTTTCTAGTTTCAAGTCTTCTTCAAACAGCTGATGTTCATTTAGTGAATTATGATCATTTAGAGTCAAACAGACCATAAAGCACCGGGTGTGTTGGGGGGGGGGTTACCAGAGTGTGATTGACAGCTAGTACCGTCCAATGGGTGCAGGTGTAGGTGGGTGTGCAGTGTCTCTCAGTCAGGCTCCACCCCCTGCTCCTCAACATATGGTTACTTCTGGTAATAATAACTTTCTGGAATAAATGTGAAAACTTTCGGAAATGTGCGTCTTTCAAGAGACACAGGAAGCTTTAATGTGTCAGAAGGGACAAAAGGTTGAAGGTTCCAGTCCGGACATTTCTGATCTGAGAAAAGTGTCAATCTGATAAAGACCATATGAGAAAGTGGGTTCTCTTCTGGGTGAGTACTTCACCATTAAGAATCCAGAACAGTCTTGTGTGTAGAGCCAACATTTACAGGGGATCAGATTTCCTTCCTGAGGGAATCTAAGGAGGGTGAAGAAAGTAAGCCGCTGATTTACAAACACGAGCGGTGGAGAGAAGAGGCGGAGACGACACCTGAGTCCTAAATGACTATTTCAGGAGTGAAAATGAGCAGCGACGTGTCCGAGCGATCCCAAACCCTCCGGGCCGACAGATTCCTGGCAGGACTTCTATGCACTTGATGGCAAGGCAGATTGTATGTTTAAAGGTGAAGGTGTTTTTTAATCTTGCTGCTAATTTGGGAAAATACCAACAATACAGACCTTAGTTTAGATGGCGGGGGGGATCACAGGAGGGTCACAGGATGTGATGTCGTGTTTCTTTATGACCAGAAGAGGAAAACCTAAACCAGGGTCTTCCCATGTGGCCGGAGGCGTTGTGTTTTCAGGTCGTCCCTGTGAACACGACATCTCAACAACCAACCTTTTGGTTCAGGTGGACTCAAAGATGAACGGAAAGGTCAAAGGTCGAGGTCACGGTGACCTCACAAAACATATCTCAAGTCTGTCTTCAGGAAATTTCTTCAAATTTATATTTAATAACTATTTCAAATATTTATATTGATTTATAGAAATTATTTCAGATTCTCATTTAAATCCGTCATCTTAGTAAATTCTGCTCTGAACTGAAAACTTGACCTCCTCTCTTCTTCTTACACATGAATGAGATGGAGCCCAGCAGAAGAGAAGAGCCGGCGTCCTGTGATCTGATCTGAGCACATTCCAGACAGAACGGTTAAACATGAAACATCCCAAAGGGACAGAAACTCAAAGTTAAGTGCCAAACTAATTACTGTAAAAGAGTAGAAACCAGGACTAGTCCACACATGAAATCTGCCTCGGGGGTTTTATTTGGTATCTAGAAAGGCTTCATCACTGCCCATGTTGTCAGTCTATAATCTCTTATCTAAAATCTATTTATATATATATATATATATATATATATGGTAATAAAATATATTATATATTTACATAGGTGCTTGTCAGCACAAGCTCCCTGTGAGATCAAGAAAGTAACTGAATAATAACTTCCCTACTTGATTTGGACTGGCTCAGGCTTGAATCCTCCTGTTCTTAAACTGCTCAGGCTCCACTGCCAGGGGACTTCCCATGATGCACTGTGCTCCTCCCTCCATCTCTACACATTCATATGAGATCGATGGATGGTACCAAGTCGTCTTCTTCTCTCCTCTGCTCTCGTGTTGCTTCTTCCTCCTGTGAAGCAGCAGGTTGTCGGGTCCGACTCGTTCAAACAGGAACGTGAGAACATCCCAGCGAGGGGCGGAGCCTGTAGAGCAGCAGAGGCGGAGCCTGTAGAGCAGCAGGAGGCCGGACATGACGTATAAACTCTGCTGTGGAAAGATCAGTGTTGTTGTTTACAGCTCATCCACACCGGCGTCGGCCCTCATCACCAGAAGATCTGGAACCTCCTCGTGTTTCCAAGTGGACGTCTTCGTCTTCTACGTGTACGGCTCCTCTTCTTCATCCTGAGATGTTTGAGTTCTTCCAGTTTCACGTCCGTCACGTGTTAGAAACCTCGTCAACACGTCCACTCGCTCTCTGGGAAGCTTCCTGACTCTACGCCTCTCCCCCGATGGAAGCTGGAATTGGCTCCAGCCCCCCCCCGTGACCCCAGATAAGTGGTGTAGACAATGAATTATTATTAATTTTACTAGTTTGTGTAAATAGAACTTAAAAGAGTGGAAAACAGTACAGGATAACTTCTGTTATGACTTGAAAATATATTACCAATTAAAACAATAATTGAATTAAATAATTACAACGTTGTGCTCTTTTCTGCCCCCTGGTGGCTGGCTATAGGATAGGTCATAAGCCTCTCCTCCTCCATGTTAGCAGATGGGACATGGACCAAACAAAACAAAAAAACTCAAAGTAGATGTTAAATATCATTTGTCAAAGATGGTTTCTGTCGTCTTCGGTAGTTCTTATCACTGATGTTCAAGTGTTCATGTTTCTGATCACAGACAAACGTGCGTATCTGAGATATGTTGATAGTGTGAGGATGTGGAGACACGTCGGCCATTTTTATTTACATTCTATGATTATGGAGAAAAGATCCTCATGATTTATTAAAAGTCCAACGTTTTTTAAACAAGTCATTGTTTCATTTATGTATTTATAAGTCATCACGTCTGTATTTAAGCAAAGAAACGACTGAACAGGTTCGGTTACTTTAACTTTAAAGTTTGATCAACAGATGAGGAGAAAGTTTGATCATTTAAAACCAAGATTCATTCACAAAGTGGGTTTGAAACAGACGAACTTTCACCAGAGGAAGAAATTCAGTGAATTATTCAAAACACAAAGCGAGTGTTTCTTTCTTATTCATGTTTATTTTTAGATTATTAAAGAATATGAAAATTTACTATTTGTGTTTAGTTTCAGTCACTGGCAGGCTGGCAGTGTTACACACACACACACACACACACACACACACACACACACACACACACACACACACACACACACACACACACACACACTCTTCCATTCACTCACACACATGTTTGTACAGCTGTCTTAGTGAGGACACTCATTGGCATAATGCATTCCCTAACCCTAACCCTGATTCTAACCCTTAACCGAACCTAAACGGGGGCGGCTGTGGCTGAGTGGTAGAGCGTTCGTCCTCCAACCAGAAGGTCGGTTCGATCCCCAGTAGCCCATCTGCATGCTGACGTGTCCTTGGGCAATATGCTGGACCCCGAATTGCCCCCTCATAGAACCCAAAACGTTCTGCTAATAGATGCACTGTACGAATGGGTGTGTGGCTGAATGGCAAACTGTACTGTAAAGCGCTTTGAGTGGTCATCAGGACTAGAAAAGCATATCAATTTAAACCATTTCCACCTAATTCCAACCCCACAGCGGTCTATAAGAGGAGGGTCACAAAGTGAGGACCGGCCGTAGGTTGTAGACTCAAACTGGTCCTCACAAAGACATCTGTACAAGAGCACGCACCCACTCAGCTGAAACACTCCATGCTGGCCTTGGCTCGCTCCATCTCGTGGAGGAAGTTGTAAAACTGAGGGAGTGTCAGCTCTGGAGGAAGAAAACAGGAAGCAGTTACCAGATAGAACAGACGGAGGTGACGTCTCTATGGTAACAGACAATTAATACAAATACAATCAGTTTTATTTCTCTTTTCAAAGTTTAGCATCGACATCAAAGGTTCAACACTTTTGTTTACGGGGGTAAAAACTCTGAAGTGCTCTTTAAAGGACATTTTCTCTGGAAACTAGAATGTCCCTCGCAGAGCTCGTACCTCAGCCAGTCCTCTCAGGTTCAATCAAGCTGCACTAAGCTACACACTGATAGAAATCACTTCTCTCAAAACGTCTGCTCGCTTTAATCAAGATCCATCAATTATAATCACAGCAATCAGTGAAAATGTCAAAAAACGTCTCACGACGTTAAAGAAAGAACAAAGTTCCTGGATCGGCTCCTTTACGGTTCTGCAACAAAAACACAATGAATTCTCTCTTGACTCGTTGATGAATAAACTCAAATCTGTTTAGTGAACTTATGTCTATCGATGCTTTCTGACATGCACTCGCTCCTCAGTTCTCTGGATCTTCTCTGGAGGATCACACTCAGTTTGTCTTCCTCCTCCTGAGCTCCTGTATAAAGTGTAGATCCAGGAGCAGTGTGAACACAGCAGAGGATCCTCCACTGATTCACTGAGTGGGGGGGGGGGGGGAGGAGCTTCTAACACGGGACACAAACATGAAGAAACTAAAACAAATCTCTCTGGTGAAGAAGTGCTGACACACACGAAGAAGACAAAGACGAAGATGTGAGGAGAGTTCTTGGTGATCAGAGCTGAAGGTGTCAGGTGATGTCAACATGATCACATGACCTCTGCAGCAGAGGTCACACGTCACTTCCTGTCTCTGTCTGCTGCACCCGGCTGCCCCCCCCCTCTCAGCTGAACCAGGAGGAGGATCTGATGCTGTGAACGAGTCTGGAAACAGAAAACCTGCTGCTGAGTTGTTCAGCTGTGAAACACTAACTCTCATGTTGTGTTCTACACCGGAAGCCGAGGCGCTGGAAGAAAAACACGTCCGTTACAGAGTTTAAATACCCCCCCACAGGATTGAGGATGTAGGCGGAGCTGTTCAGAGATTTCCAGGCAAACTTATGAATAGAGACGTCGTCGTGTCTGAAAACGGCTTCTGTGTGATTCGGTGCAGCTTGATTGAATTGAGACGATCAGGCCTTTGTTAGAGCCAATCTGCTGCTGACTCATATCTGACAGCTTCACAGCCTTTTCTGCTGAATCATCTTATTGGCTTCATTTTATCGAGGTTCTTTCCAAACACAATAAATTACACTGACTCACTCACCCATGTAGACGTTTTCAGTGGAATTCCCCTTTCTGACCACGAGCTTCAACTGCAGGAGGACAACAGAACCAGGACACATGTCACTGTGTGTGTGTGTCTGTGTGTGTGTGTGTGTGTGTCTGTGTGTGTGTGTGTGTGCGTGTGTGTGTGTGTGCGTGTGTGTGTGTGTCTGTGTGTGTGCAAAGCTTTCATACCTGCAGATAGATGTTGCCCACTTTCTGTGTCTCACTGGTGCCAACAGTCACTGTAGGTTTCAGAAAGAAACTAGAGTTACTGTCCTGTTTCATTTCCAGACTCTGAAATCTAACGAGTTCATCTTTGAGTCCCAGTGAATATTTGAGGGAATCTGAAGACATTCCCTCGAGGTGTTCTGGAGATCTCATGCTCACAGCGTGGAGTTAACGGAGAACATGAAAGCCTCATGC